>NC_056729.1:1472327347-1472457347 GCF_019279795.1 Protopterus annectens
CTGACTGTCGCAGATCTTCTTTCACACAATCCATCCACCTCTTTGCTGGATGCCCTCGCTTCCTCTTACCTTCTTCCTGTCTGTCCCAAATCTCCCTCACCAGATTGTCTTCTGCTTTTCTACACATGTGCCCATACCATCGTAATCTGTTTTCTTTGATCTTTTCTGCAATTGGAGCTACTTTGGCTTCTGCTCCTATGTCCTCATTTCTTTGCCTGTCCCGCAGTGTGCATCCTACCACCTTTCTCAGGCACTTCATTTCCATCACCTCTAGCTTCTTCAACTGTTCTGCCTTTACTGCCCAGGTATCTGTACCATACAGTAGTACTGGTCACACCACTGTCTTGTACACCTTACTTTTCAACTTCTTTGGCATTCTTCTGTCATATACTACACCTGATACTCTATGCCAGTTGGCTGCAGCCCCTCTGATTCTAGCTTTGACCTCTTCATTCAGACTACCCTTCTCCTCAACCACCCCTCCCAGATACTTGAAGCTGTTTACCTGTTCCACTATCTTCCCATCTATCTCTATTCTCAGCTTCTTCTGATTTCCCCAATCTGCTGCCGTTACCACTGTCTTATCTGTGCTTAGTTTCATCCCATGTGCCTTCAGATTTGCATTCCATTCTCCTATCCTTTGCTGAAGTTCTAGATCAGAGTCTGCCTGTACTGCCACATCGTCTGCATACAGCAGCTTTGTTGCTCTGACCCCTCCAACCTGTTTGCTGATGTAGTCCATTACCAGTATGAACAGCAGTGGGCTCAGAGCTGAACCCTGGTGTACACCCACTCCCACTGGGAACCCCTCAGTAAGGCCAAACACTGCTCGTACTTGAGTCACTGGGTCCTTGTACATAGCCTGCACTAATTCTACCAATGTTTCTGGGACTTCAAACCACCACAGTACTGCCCAGATCAGCTTTCTTGGGACCTTGTCATATGCTTTCATCAATTCTAGGAAAGCCCAGTTTGACTCTCTCCTCTTCTCTAGTTTCTTCTCAAGTATTTGTCTCAATGCAAACATCGGGTCAATTGTGCTGCATCCTGATCTGAATCTGAACCCAAGCAGAGCTCCACGTGGTCCTGCAGAGGGGTCCTGGCAACAGAGAACTGAAAGAAGCGACCACTTTCCAGATTTAAGTATTTTTGGCTTTTTTTATCTGCATTGTCCTCTCTGGCTTTCATTTAACTAGATATAACTGTTTTTGTGTCTATCTGCTGATTTCTGAAGTATCTGCACTTAAAAGTAGCATTTTGGTCGACTCTGGTTGATTAATACTGTTTTTTTGTTAATTTAACTGCTGAGGCTGCCCACTAAAGTGTGCTAGCCTGTGTAAATCGATTTTACTGTTTGCTTAATTGCATTTCTGTGTGCTTTCCTGAAAAACAAAAACAAAAAAATACTCCTTGTTTTCCCGCCTTTGCTCGACTAGTTAAGACCAGTATACAGGCTTTGCTGTATTCTGGGCTGTGTATAGTTCCTGTGTTGGCCATTGCCTTACTTGGATAGAAGGAAGTTTCTGAGCTCACCAGTGGGAGTGGGGAGCCTTGAGCAGCCTATCTGTCCCTGAAGGGAAGTGACCTCAGCACTTGAGCTGTAAATCATTGGTTGCTTTGGACCATTTCTAGCTCTTTTCAAGTTCCCTGTATAAAAATCCGCCTCAGGGCGTTTTTAGCTGGTTAGCATAGCAGCAGCGTTATACAGGTTTAAACTATTTCTGGCTCCGCCAAGTCTGCTCTTCAATTTTTCCCTTAGAAGCTCTACTCAGTCTATTTAGCTGTATATATTAGCACTTGTTTTCGAACTTCTATCCTTAGCAAGCACTCATAATAAAATAAGCACTCTTATCCTAAAGTAAGCACTACAGGCATCCACTATCCCCTGTGAATACCCACTCCCCTTAAAAGCACAGCACTCCTTATAATATTCTAGTATGTCGAGTGGTAGACCACTAGCATCCTCTCTTGTTCAGCTGGTTAATCTGGGAATCTTAAGACAATGTTACAATTGTCTCATGTACACAGACAACCCTCTCCTCCTTCCTACTAACACATATACTTGTGAGAGATGCAACTATATAGCCAGACTGGAGGCTGAACTCTCTCAACTCAGGACTGGCAAGACCAGACAGGAGGAGAAGGTACCCACACCCGAAGCAAAACCGGTCACACATAAAACCACCACTACTACAAACCAAACACATAAGAACACAAAGACATACTCGGAGGCTCTTATAAAAAACTTACCAAAACAACAGAGGCCTCCAAAGCAGACACCCAGAAATACACCCCCACAAAACACAACACCTACAACACATACCTCAAGCAACAGATGTGTCACACAATCACAGCCCCTAATGCAAAACACTATGCCAGAGACATTAGTAATAGGTGACTCTATAGTCAGAAACACTGACGTTCCACTTACCAGGCTGAATAAGGAGAGGGTAACGGTGAGCTGCCTATCGGGAGCAAGGATCCGCCACATTACACACGCACTCAGGTCACTCCAAAGCAAGTACAAGTATGATGCAGTCATTGTCCATGCTGGTGTGAATGACCTGAGACGTACCTCCCTGGACTACATGAAAAGAGACATTGAGGAGCTCTCCGATTATGTAGCCCAGACTGGTATGACCCTGACCCTGAGCAGCATCCTGCCTTCACCAAAAATGATGCCTCAGTACAAAGACAAAATGATCAGTTTTAACAATTGGCTTAATCACTGGTGTCATTCTAGGGGGATCCAATGTCTGTCAGCCTGGGATGACATGCTGGACAGGCCACGTTGCTTCGCAATGATGGCTTGCACCTGTCACCACTGGGCTTCCGGATACTGGCCAAGGCTCTTGCCACCCCCATAGTGCCTTTTTTAGGCAATGCTCAAAAGACAAATCAACCTCCATAAAAACAAAAATGGAAAAAAATTAAGGGTAATGCTGCTCAACGCCAGAAGTCTAAATCTCAAGATGCAGGCACTCGAAGCACTTCTCAGTATGGAAGACATCGATGTCTGTGCAGTAACTGAAACCTGGTTCAAGGCTCCTGAGAGCACTCCAGCGCTACCAGGCTATACCTCATATCATGCGTTTCGCCTCAAGTTCCAGGCCGAACCACAAAGGGAGGGGGAGTGTCCATTTTCATAAAGGACACCTACACCTCTCGATTGGTGGCTACCCATGAAGCATCAGAAACCATACAAGTTTTGCTCACCATAGGCAAAACTGCCATACAACTGGTCGCATGTTATAGAACACCCTCCCAATCCCAGGAATCCCATCAAGCATTCCTGAAAACACTGGAGGATATGAATGTCACACCAAACACCATCATATTGGGTGACTTCAACTACCCCAACATAGACTGGGCCCACTATTCTAGCCCTAACACCCTAGCCCAAAGATTCCTGGAATTCATTAACTCAAATGCTATGGAGCAACTGGTCACTTCTCCTACGAGGAGAGATAATATACTTGACCTGATTATCACAAACATGGGGTCCAAATGCTCCGACCGGATATAAACCCCTCACTAGTAAGATCTGATCATAAACTGCGTTGGATGTACATATCCCACCCCACCCCAGAACAAAAGACTACAGTGAAAAACTTTTCAAAAGCTGACTTTGCTCCTTAAGTCAGAAATGATATCTTTTAAGCCTACTGGGTTAATGGAAACCACATCCCAAAATGCTGAATCCTTCACAAAAGCCTTCTACGGACATCTCCAAGAATGCATGGATCAAGCAATCCCAACTAAAACCAAGACCCTCTCCACCAAGGGAAAACGCCTGGTTTGGTGGACCCCGGCTATAAACAAACTGTACAACAAAAGAAGGAAGCTACTGCAGGACAAAGCCAAATCCCACAAGGGAAAGGCTTCCCTGATCAGCACAAGTAAAAACTACGTTCTCTCATAAAACATCTAAAGCAAACTTTGAGAAAAAGATTGCCAAGGATACCAAAGACAATCACAAGGCCTTCTTCAATTATGTCAGAACCTTGGGAGGAAATTCTCAGATATGCTCTGAGTTAGTACACAACGACGAGAAGTTGACTGACCCTACGGACATTGCCAATATTCTGGCAGATAGGTTCAGTGCAAATTTCTCCCTCCCTCACCCCTAAAGATGAAGTAATTATCCCTGCTGAATGTAACCTACCTGTCATCACAGACATACAGGTGAAATCAGCACTCAACAAAGCAAAAACACAGCATCTATGGGACCCGATGGTATCCCGGTTGCGTGTTACGTGAACTTCAAGATGAACTAAACCCGCACCTAAGAACGCTATTCAATCTTAGCCTCACTACAGGATATGTACCTGAACACTGGCGCACAGCAACAGTGGTCCCACTCCACAAAGGGAAATTCTACTGACCCTGGTAACTACCGCCCCATAAGTCTGACCAGCCTGGTCTGCAAGGCTATGGAAAGAATCATCATGGAACTCATAAATGGCGACATTGGGGATCTGCAGACCCTTGATCCCACCCAGTTCGGTTTTGTAAAGGCAGATCCTGCCTCTTAAACCTGGTTGACTTCTTGAGACAGTCACCAGTGCCATCGACGAGGGCAAGGCTGTCCACACTGCCTACTTGGACTTGGCTAAAGCCTTTGACACGATACCACACTCTGGCATCATAGACAAGCTCAGCAGCCTAAATGTAAATCCATATGTCACAAGATGGGTAGCAAACTGGCTAAAACACAGAACCCATAAGGTCAAAATTGCTGGAGCCATGTCAGACTCAAAACCAGTCACGAGTGGTGTCCCACAGGGCTCAGTCTTGGGACCACTCTTATTCGGCATTTACTTCTCAGATGTGAAAGCAAATATGGGAGGATTATGGCTGACAAAGTTTGCAGATGACTGCAAACTGGGTGCCATAGTTGATTCACCTGCTGACACACACATCCTACAGAAAGGTCTCACTGAAACGGACAACTGGTGCCGGAATCATGGCCTCAAACTTAACGCCAAAAAATGTATAGTCATCCCCTTTGGGAAAAACAAAGTACCCACAAATTATCACGTAGACAATAACCCACTGAATACGGAAGAAGTAATCAGAGACCTGGGGACTCAAGTCGATAGTGACCTCTCCTTTGACAACCATGTTGCCAAAGTGGTCAGAAAGACATTCTACCTTGCCCATCTCATCATGAAGGATTCTCATCCAGATCAAAGGAGGTCATTGTACCTCTATATTCCTCCCTTGTCAGGCCCATGATTGAATATAATGCTCCATTTGGGATTATCTCACCCGGCACATGCAACAACTGGAAAGACCCCAGAAGTACCTCACCAAGAGGATCATAGGTCTCAAACATGTGCCTTATCCAGCTAGATTAAAGAAACTCCAGCTCTATTCAGTAGCATACCGCCTGCTCAGAGGTGATTTGTGCCTAACATATAGGGCCATGTCCAACCAAGAACTGATGGACATGCTCCATCTCAAAATTCCAAATCCACCAGAACCACGCGAGCTAAAGATTTCAACCTCTGCACAAATATGAATAGGACATGCTGGAGGGATAGATTCATAACACAGAGGTTACCCATACTCTGGAACAAAATCCCAGTTCATGTGAGACAGAGCCCTTCATTGGCACTGTTCAAGAAAAATCTCGATGCATGGATGGGAGATCGCAAGTTTACCCCGGGAGTCACCTCAGTGTCACTACTAGACAGAGGTATAGTTTACTAAATAATGGGGTCCCACATGTGTCACTACTAGAGAGGCACAACTATATAATACGGGGTGGAGGAAGCCACATCACTGTTGGCTAGGCTTATAAATGCCCCCGTGCAGATAGCCTAGTACACTACTATGAAACTATGAAACTGTTCATCTCCCATCTTACATTCTACTATTCTGCGTATCCGTTTATCAATCACCCTCTCCAGAACTTTCATGGAATGTGGTAGGAGTTTGATGCCTCTACTGTCCACAGTTGTGGATGTCCCCTTTGTTCTTGTACACTGGCACGAGTATGCTTATTCTCCAGTCATCTGGAATACGCCTTTCTCTCCACACTGCAATTAGTACCCTCAGGAGCCATTTCTCCCCTAGCTCACCCAGCATCTTTATCATATCTGCTGTGACCTCATCTGAGCCTGCTGCTTTCCCTGACTTCATTTTCCTTAGTGCTGCTCTTACTTCTTCTAAGCTGGGCTCCTCTTCTACTCTCATTGTAGGCTGTTTCTGGGGCAGTACCGCTTCTGTGGGGTTTTCTTCATTCAGAAGCTGCTGGAAATACTCCTTCCATCTACCTTTGATGTCCTGTGGGCTGGTAAGCAGGTTGTTGCTGGAATCCCTTATGAAGGGTGTCTGACTATCTTCTTTATCTTTCTGTCTTTGGCTTGCAACCTGGTATAGTTTTCTTTGTGCCCCTTACTGAGTCACTTTTCAGAAGCTGATAGAGTGTCTCTGATGCCCTATTCTTTGCTATTGCAACTTCTTTCTTAGCTTCTTTGTTAGCCAACCAGTAGTCCTTCCTAGCTTGGTCAGTCTTTTCAATCTCCCACTTCTTCCTGCACTCCTTCTTTCTTTTGATTACTTCCTGCACTTCTGCATTCCACCACCAGCTTTCCTTATGTACCTTATTTCCATACCTGGCTCGGCCACATATCTTTTCTGTAGTCCTAACACATGCTGTTTTTAGCTGCCACTCTTCTTCAACTCCACCTATTTCCTCCTCTTCTTGGGGTGCTAGAGCCCTGAGTAATTCCTTGAACTGCTGTACTTTCTCTCCAGTCAACTTCCAGGTCTTCAGCCTGGTCTCTGTTGACCTTAGAGCCTTTTCTGACCACTGCTTGCAGCTGATTGTGGCAACTACTGGTTTATGCTGTGAACCGACTGTTTCACTGGGGATGACTTTGCAATCATGGATTCTACCCCAGTGCCTTTTCCTTACTAGGAGGAAGTCTGCCTGAGTTGCATGTTGGCTACTCTTGTATGTGATCTTGTGACTGTCTCTCTTTCTGAACCATGTGTTGGCTACTATCAAGCCATTTGCAAGACAGAAATCTAGAATGGCTTATCCTTCTTTATTCCTATTGCTCCACCCATGTGGACCCAGGCAGTCCTCATATCCTGTTCTGTCTGTCCCGATATGTGCATTTAGGTCACCCATTATCAACACCAATTCATGTTGTCCTGCTTTATCTAGTAGGTCCTGCAACTGCTGTCTGAATGCACTCTTTTCCTCACTATCACAACCCTGCTGTGGGGCATAGGCTGAGATTATGAATACTGTCCTATCATTACACTGGAGTTTGATTGCCACGAGTCTATCATTAATTCTGATGATATCCCTCACTGACTTCTGAAGCCTCTGTCTCACCACAATTCCTATGCCATTTCTAGCCTGTCCACCACCTGAGTAGTACAGTCTGGATCCCAAGCCAAGTGGCTTTGTTGCACTGCCCTTCCATCTTGTCTCTTGGATACATAAGATGTCCAGCCTCCTCCGTATCATCATGTCATCCACTTCTAAGCTGCGTCCTGTCAGTGAACCTACATTAAGCGTAGCAATTCTTAGTTCATGTTTGGCAGGTCGGTTGGTTTTATGTCCAGCTTTCACTCAACAGAGCTATCCCAGGTAACCCAGGCTGGGCAACTAGACACCGGCCAGCCAGTAGCCTATTGACCCAGGGCTGCTGGGCTTTTATGGCGGGCACACATTGGCCAATAGGGGCACATATACCCCTCCCACCGTTAGCATGGGTCCCTGGCATGGGTCAGAGAGTAGGCCGGGTCCTCAACCCACTTATCACCGGTAAATACCCATGCCCATTTTTTGGCGACAGTCAACATGACCGAATCACCTACAGCCATATTTTACACCGTCGAGTGGCTAGCCCTGCCACGGCACGCAGTTTGTGATCCGTGTTCTCCTATCTTGAGGATACTGCGCACCACAATAGATGCCCAAAGCGGTTGGTCTTTTTACAACTCTTCCCCCCATTGGGCACCATGTAGAGTCTCAGCCATCTATATAAGAGACTCCCTTTCTACATAGGTAGGTACTAGGCTATTGGCCCTCGGGCGTATATAAGCCTAGCCAAAAAGGTACTCTGGCTTTCGCAACCCAAGAAAATTATTTTCCTGTGCCCCTGTCGAGCAGAGCCACAGAGGTGAACCCCCGGGTGAATTTCCTATTTCCCATCCAATCATCAAGACTTTTCTTGAAAAGTCCTAATGAAGAGCTTTGTTTGATATAGACAGGTAGTTTGTTCCAGACTATGGGAAGTCTCTGGGACAGGAATCTATCCCTCCAGCATATTCTTTTTATTGTGGTGACAAGGTTTAGGTCCCTACAGCATGTAGCTTGGAGAGCTTGGGATTTCTTTAAGTGGAGCATGTCCAACAGCTCTGGCTTTGACATAGCTTTGTATGTTAGGCAGAAATCGTCTCTGAGTAGGCGATATCTGACGGAGTAAAGCTGGAGTTTTTTGAGACAGTCAGCGTAGGGCATCTGTTTGAGGCTGGTAATCCACTTTGTGAGGTATTTCTGGGGCCTTCCCAGTTGTTGTAGATGTCTTGTGAGGTACATACCAAAAGAAGCATTGTACTCTATAATGGGTCTAATGAGTGACGAGTAGAGGGGAACAATGATCTCTTTTTTCCTGGATGAGAAACCTTTTGTGATGAGGTGTGCCATGTAAATGGATTTCCTGACTACTGTGGCGATGTGATTATCAAAGCAGAGACTACTGTCCACCTGTGTCCCAAGTCTCTTATCACACTTTCGGTATTAAGTAGACTACCACTTATGTGGTAGCTCATGGGTACAGAGTTTTTACCAAAGGGGATGACAATGCACTTTTTGGCATTGCGCTTGAGTCCATGGCTTTGACATCAGGCATCTGTCTCAGTGAGGCCCTTTTGTAGGATGTCCACATCGTTAGGAGTTTTGATTATGGCTCCTAGTTTGCAGACATCTGCAAACTTCGTTAGCCAAATACCTTCTATGTTAGCCTGTACTTCAGAAAAGTAGAAACCAAACAGGAGAGGACCCAGGACTGAACCCTGTGGTACTCCACTTGTCACTGGTCTGAAGTCAGATTTGGAGTCTGCTACTTTCACAGTGTGGGTTCTGTCAGTGAGCCAGTTGGCAACCCATCTTGTGACATAGGGATTTATACCTAGTTTAGTGAGTTTAGCTATAATTCCAGAGTGGAGGATGGTGTCAAATGCCTTGGCGAGATCTAGATAGGCTGTGTGAACCACCTTACCCTAGTCTACGGCTTTGATGACTGCTTCAAAGAAGTTTATCAGGTTTAGGAGACATGATCTGCCTTTTACAAACCCGAACTGACTGAGGTCCAGAGTTTGGAGATTACCAAAGTCTTTGTCTATAAGTCCCATGATGATACGTTCCATGGCCTTGGAGACCAGGCTCATCAGGCTAATGGGGCAGTAGTTCCCGGAGTCTATGGTGGCTCCCCCTTTGTGCAGTGGGATAACTGTCGCTGTGGGTTATTCAGTGGACACAAAGCCTGAGGTGAGGCTATGATTGAACATGGTGCTTAGGTGGAGTGCCAGTTCATTCTGTAGTTCTTGTAGAATGCAGCCTGGGATGTTGTCAGGTTCCCATGGATGCTGTGTTCTTGGCTTTGGAGACTCTGTTTTTTACCTGTGTAGCCGTGATTACAGGAACTTTGCATTCTTCCGGTATAGAGATGGGCACTTTAGGGGGTGAGAAGAGGGTAAAGTTAGCACTGAACTTTTCTGCCAGGATGTTGACAATATCAGTTAGTTCTGTATATTTAGTGCCATTGTGATGTAACTCAGAGCAGATCTGAGTGTTGCCATTGAGATTCTTGACATAGCTATAGAATGCTTTGTGGTTGTCTTTAGAATCAGTGGCAATTTTGTTTTCATAACTAGCTTTGGAGGACTTTATGAGGGATTTCAGCTTCTTACTGAGGCTGACCTGGGAGTTCCTCCAATCATGGGATTTTACTCTTTTTTGCAACAGTTTCTTTCTTCTGTTGTAGAGTTTGTTTATGGCAGGGGACCACCAGATTGGCTTCCTTTTTTGGAGGATAGCATCTTGGTTCTGTTTGGGATAGCACGATCCATGCACTCATGTAAGTGCTTATAAAGTGCATTTGTGTAGGATTCAGCAGTCGTACCTCTACTGTCCGTCTGCATGGATGTCTCTTTTTAAAAGATTCTCACATCAAGTCATTTGTACTAATTTATTATTTAATTGGTTTGGTTACTTAACCATTGTTTTTACAAGTGGATTATGTTTTCTGATGAAGTCTCTTGGCGAAAGCGTTGAATAAACTGTGTTACGCTAAACAGCTCTTACTATTTTTTTGCCTTGACCACTGGTTCCTTATTTTTGTTATTTGGTTGGCGTTCATCTGGTTTGCACTTTTTTTTTTACTGTGGTTTTTTTAACGGGTGCTCTCACGATGGCCGAGGCAGCTTTGGATCCATTAATGGAGCTAACTATTCATTCTACCCCTTCGGGTAAAGATACTGGGCTTGTCCAACTATTTTTATCTACTATGGTTAACATTCAGAAGTCTTTAAAGACACTTACTTCCAAGTTTAATGGTGCAAGTATTACCACTTCTTCTTCCAATTCCGATGGTGAGGAGAACACGATTATTGACTTAGAGAAGGAGAATGTTTTTTCTCCAGCTGCTGATGTCGGTAAAGAAAAACATGGAACTAAACCAGTTTCTCATTTAACTGGTTTTCATAGAAACACAAAGTCTATGTTAGAAACTAATTTTGATCCTTTCACAAGAGCCGATTACTGTGTCACTAGGGCTAAAACTGAAGAATTTCACGGTAAATGTGAACATCTTGGGAAACGTTTAAAAAAATATCGGTCTCTTGATTTAGAGAATTGCTACTTCGAAAGGTGTTTGGAATTGGAGATTGTCCCGAAAGGGTTAAGATTCTTTAATTGCCCGAATGGGGTAAGTGCTGAAGACTGTTTTTTAAGACTAACTTCTTTTTTTAACAATGCTGGCTTAGAATTTCTAAAGTTACTTATTAAAAATAATACCAACAAAATGCTGCAGCTTAAGGAAGACATATTAAAAGTTGATAATGATGTCAACAGTTTATTGGTGGACTTTGGGTCTGATGATGCCTACCAACAACTTTTCATTGAGGTTGAACATCACATCAATAAAGTAGCTACCCGTAAACACACCAAGCTGTTACGTGATGTTACAGCTTACGAGAACAACAGTGCTTACAACAACTTTGACTCCAATCAAAGGCGCTTTTACAGTGATGACCACGACGGTGGTTCTAATAAGTTATTTTTTAACAACAGAACCAAAAAACTTTTTGGACACAACAAAACGGACACCTCTGGTAAGAATGTTGTATCCTCGGTCCCTATAAAAAAGTTTTTTTATAACCAGCATGACGGTAAAGTTAATGTGGAAGTGCATAAAGAGACTTCCGTTGTAGACCACAACAGTGGTAATCCGCAACTTTCTGGAAGCGCCATCAATGATGTTGGTCCCAAGTCTTTTTTATCCAAAAAAGGAAACCACACCAAAGGACAGTAATTACAAGAAGCAGAATGACAACCAGTTCCAACTCATCGGGGGACGAAATTTAAAGACTTTAAATTTTAATTCTAGTGAGAGCTTTGATGTTGTGAATTTATCGGACACGTTGTTAACCGAAGCGAAGTTATGCATTTTAAGGTATGGTTTAAATTTTGTGCCTACTCGAAGGGCTGAGTTCAGTAAAACTGTTATTGACATTAAAAAATATACCCGTAACTTAAACCTTCAGTTTTTAATGCATAATGTATCAAGTTCAAATGATGGTTTTATTAAACCCTCTACTTACACACCTTCCTTAAATAACACCATTAGAGTTTTTGAGGAAGTTTGCATACAGGAACTTTCGGAACTTTTAAAAACAAAAGGGAAATGGTTTGATAACTTGACCCACAAAGAGCCTAAAGCCCTTAAAGAACTTAGAAAAAAATCCCACCTCAGATTTATGAAGAGTGATAAAGGGGGTAACATTGTTGTCATGAATGTAGTTAAATACAAAGAAAGTATGTTAAATATTTTGAACAACACAACTGAATATGAGAAAGTACGTTTATTTGACATACATCGTAGCTACCGGAATATTCATTCATTTCTTTACGAAGCTTTAATGTCTGGGGACATGGATTTTAAAATGCATGACTATTGTGTTGTTGAAAAACCTAAAGTTGGGGTGTTATTTGGCATCCCTAAAATTCATAAGGACATGGTTAATCCCCCTTTTAGACCCATTGTTTCTTCACCACATTCTGTAACGGAGGGAATTGCTTTGGTGGTTGATGCTCTATTAAGTCCCTTAGTACAGAATTTACAGTCTTATTTAAAAGACTCTTGGGACTTTTTAAACAAACTTAGAATATTTTCTGAGGTAGTTGATTTAAATCTGGTTGAGCATGTTATGTTTTCCATTGATGTCGTATCTTTATTTACATGCATCCTTCATGATGAAGGAGTTGAAGCAGTTCTTAGCTTTTTAACTAAGCATTCTAAAATGAGAACAGGAACAATTTCATTTGTTTGTAGCTTGGTGGACATTATTTTAAACAATTTTTTTGTATTTGAAGATACATACTACAAGCAAAGAAGAGGGGTTTGCTATGGGGTCAGCAGCTGCCCCTGCATTTGCTAATGTAGTCATGGCTTGGTGGGAGACCAATGCTTTACTTGTGATTGGGAAGTATTACAAGATACTTTTTTATTCCAGGTTTGTAGATCTTTTTTTTATCACTGAGGGCACACCAGATTTGGTGGATTCTTTTTTGACTGATGTCAACAAGTCATCTGAATTTTTGAAATTTGTATTAAGTGGAAGAGACCACCGGGTCAACTTTTTAGACTTTACTCTTTGGTGGGACAGTTTGGAAAATAGGTTCCAGAGTAGAATTTTTCGTAAAGAAACTTTTTTCTAACGGTTACTTACACTACAATAGTAACCATCCCAAACATGTGAAGAAAAACATTCCTAAGGGACAATTTATTAGAGCTTGTCATGTGACCACCAAGGATAGTGATTTATTAACAGAATTTGAACTCATTGCAACAATGTTTGTCAATAGGGGATATGACAAAGTTTATTTGAACAGTTTGAGTTCTGATATTCTCAACAAACGAGAATTACTCTATCCAGCACTTTTGAGGGCACCTTTAATAACTTTGAGGGAAATTAGTGATAAAAACATTTTTAATAGTTGTTTTTTTGGTGTTGTTTGTTCACTTGATATGACGGTGGATTGTTTTGGTATCAAGAATTTACTGGAAGGAGTAGCTATACTACTTCGCAACTCAACTATAACACCTAAAATAATTACTACTCATCAAGATACATCAGGTATGTTTTGTCTAGTTTCAATAGAGTTAAATAAGATAATCTATACGTTAGTAAATCTATATTGGATCCCAGGACTAGGATTAAAAACAGTTAAACAGCATTTTGAAGAGATAATTCATTTAACTAAGGGTAGCCTGATATTGGCAGGAGACTTCAACTGTATAATGAATGAAAAAGATACAGATTCTAAATCCAAAAGAAGAAAACAACCCATCTCTAAAGCACTATCAAAATTTATAGATACATTGTATTTAAAAGATATAAATGAATTTGCAGAACCAGACTCACTAATCTTCACATTTTATTCTCATAGATATAAAACTAACTCTAGAATTGATAGAATATATGTTGCCAATGACCTAATAACAAAATTGACAAAGTCAAAATCATAAATTGTCCTTTATCTGATCATAATGCCATAGTCTTTGAGATAGAGCTTACACCATTTTATTCAAATCCCATTACTAGGATACCTTCCTATATCACAAAATTGAGAGATTTCAAAGAATTTTATGAAGAAACAATCAAAAACTTTCTAGAAATAAATTACACAGAAGATATTTCAGAAATATATGTCTGGGATTCATTAAAAGCAGTTACATATGGGAAGATATTATCCTGGTACATAAATAAAAGGAAGTTATGGAATAAAGATATGCTAGACTTACAAAACAAAGCAGATAAATTGAAACTGGAAATACAAAAGGGTAATGCTACTCAAGTTCAAGAACTTACAAAAATCAATAAGAAGTATACAGAATTGCTACACCATAAGATTATGATTAACTTAGAAAAGATAAAAATAAACTCATACTCTACTAATTCAGCACACCTGAGATACTTAACTAATAGAACAAAAAAAAATTAAATCTAAGCAAATAAAAGAAATATTTATTCCCAATACTAACAAAAGAGTTACGGAACTAAATGATATTTTAGAAGCATTCAGACTCCAATTTAACATTGATAATTCCATAAATACTCAAGATACACCTACTAAGGATATAAAAAATACTTAGAAAACAATATTCATATTAAATTAACACAAGAACAAATAGACATTATAAACAAACCAATCAATATGACAGAATTAAAATCACAAATTAAAAAGCTCAAGACAAATAAAGCACCTGGCCCAGACAATATGCTACCAGAAATGTATAAATTAATACCCAATCAAGCCATATCTTTATTATTAAAAGTATATGATATAGCCAATAAAGATTTGAATATACCACCCTCTTGGAAATATTCATTGATATCCCCAATTATCAAACCAGATAAAGATGAGAAACAGTGTTCCTCATATAGGCCAATATCATTACTCAGTATAGACTACAAGATGTTTATGGCTATATACGCAGATAGGATCAAACACTTTCTTCCTTTCTTAATTCACAAAGATCAAACAGGTTTTATTAAAGGAAGAAATACTTCAGATAATATTAAAAGAATACTAACATTAATAGATTATAGCAAACATAAAGTCCTAAATTTAAATGTAATCTCATTAGATATTAATAAAGCTTTTGATTCGTTAATTGGAACTTTCTTTCACTAGTTTTAAAAGAATATAACTTTCCTTCTAATTTTAATAATCTTATCCAAATACTATATGAAAAATCTACTGCATATGTTAAACTGGGATCATATAGATCAGGCCCTATAACAATAAAAAGGGAACTAAACAAGGTTGCCCTTTATCACCATTGTTATTTGCATTACTCATAGAACCCTTTGCAAATCAAATCAGATCAAACAATAACATAAAGGGCATTTGTATTAATAAAATGTTAAACCTTAAAATCCAACTCTTTGCTGATGACATACTATTAACTCTCTCAGAAGCAAATGAGTCTTTGAATGCTCTATTTAACTCCATGAATAAATTTCAAAATATTTCAGGCTTAAAATTTAATGAAAACAAAACTAAAATTATGCCCTGTAATTGTAAAAAAAAATAATATAAACAAAAGATTTTCCAAATATATAGTAACAGAAAGTAAATTATTATATCTGGGAATAAATCTACTCAATGAATTAACAGATTATCTAATATTTAACTATAATAAAATACTAGACAAAATAGAACAAACAATTGGTTACTGGAATAAATATATCTTTTCAACAGCAGACAGATTATATCTTATTAAAATAATCATATTTCCCAAAATATTATACTTAATACAAAATTTTTCATTGCCACCTCCCAAATATATTATTCAAAGATACAATAAACTAATTTTAAATTTTCTATGGTTTCCAAATAAACCCCGTATAGCCTTAAATAAACATTTGCCAGATTGGGAAGATGGTGGAATTAATTTACGGATATTGATTTATATATTACCTCATCTGTTATTAAAAACATAACACTATGGTTAAATAATTCATACACACCTATATGGAAACAAGCCCATGAGCAGATTTACATAGAAATCAATTATAATCACATACAAGACAACTTAACAGTAATACCATCACCCCTTATATGGATGTTAAAAGATTATTTTTTAGGGAAAAGGAATAATATTAATACATTGCCATCAAACTATGTAAGTTCTACACTTTCAGTGTTCAGAACATATATAAACAAAATACCAAATATTAATTCTTGGATTTTTCTTATTTTCTCTATAGCTTTTACACCAAATATTCTAGATACATTCCAAATATCTAAAATAAATATACTTAAAGAAGAAACATTACTCTTTTGGCATCAACTTATAGAGAAAGGGAAAATTCTAACAAAGGAACAGATAATTTATAATTATAATATAAATAAAGACAATTGGCTGTTTTTACAAACTCTAAGGCATTTTCTTATAAATAAAATAGAACAAATGCAACCTTCAGTTAGACATGAAGCTCCAAAACTCATTGAATACCTTATTCTTATCACAAAACAGCCTTATCAGGGTACAGGTTATTTGTCTAATATCTATAAAATTGTTAAAAACAAAAACTATCATGAAAAATCATACTGGGATTATTATACTTTAATAAACAACCATCCTCCAGTTGAAGAAGAAAAAGTAATATTCTAAAATCTTCCAAATTTTCTACATTATCAAAATACTGGCAATTATTCACTTGGAGATATCTACACAGAAGTTTCTATACACCACATAGGTTAGCCAAAATGTATTCTATTGAAGATCAAGTTGGAGATGCCATATCAAGATAAAAGCAGATTGGCAGCATGTTTTTTATGAATGTATATGTCTCAATATGTACTGGAAATCCATTAATTATTTTTTTCAGAATGTTTATAATGATAATTTTCAATTAACAAAGTCTTTAATTTTATTCAACTCTCCTATTCCAAACTGTGTACCAAAAAAAGACACTAAAATCCTATGGTCACTATTGGCAATTTCACGTAAAATCATAACTATACACTGGAAAAATGAGGCTTCACCTACGTTCAAGGAATTTGAGACTAACAACAACAGTTGCTCACATGGAAATATTAACAGTGAAGAACAGAACTAAAAGATCTACTTCTTACTATTACTCTTGGATGAAAGTACTGGAAATACTTGAAAATATCGAAGAAGATATATCATCTTATGTTTCTAACTCTATATAATATAGAATTTCAATGTTATTTGCATAGACACCAATGTAAATAGTTATATAATGGTTTGAAGTTAGTAATGTTTTAGAATTGTAAATATGTTATTTATCTTTATTTCATGTAATGTTTAAGACATCTTATTTGAAATAATAAAAAAAATATTTAGTGAAAAAAGAATTTACTGGAAAAAAAACTGGAACATTTTAAAAGGAAATTCAGATTTAGTTAAGGTATTGGGGGACCGACCCAAATTTGTCTACAAGAACCACTTCAATTTTAAAAGGTTATTAGAAAATGTTCACGTAGGTTGACATTTAACACACAGAAAATGTATGTTCAAATGTGAACAATGTAATTTTTGTAGGTACATCTTTTTAGGGCCTTATATCATGCTAGAGCATTTGAATGTGACATTTGAGGTTCCTGGTTTTGTTAATTGTTTAACCAGAGGGGTAGTGTATATTAGTATGTGCAGTGGTTGCCCGGCATTTTACATCGGTATGACCACTCGCACCTTGCGAGAACGCATGAGAGAACACATTTACAGTATCAAAATTAAGGACTCTAAAAATGCCCTTTGTAGACATTCCTTAGAATGTGTGAAATGTAAGAAATTTCTTTTTTCCATTCTTGAAGTTGGGCAAATGGATTTGAGGGGTGGGGATTTTTAAAAAATTATCTTGAACAAAAAGAGACTTTATGGCAGATAAAACTTGGTGCTGACAGGAAGCCTGGATTAAATGAGGCTGTTAACATTGAATGTTTTTTAAAATATAGAAAATTAAATTTAAATAAACATTTTGACTTTATTACTTATTTAGATTAAGTTTTTAACTTTTTTTATGTTTAATATATTGTTTTTATGTTTTGTTTGTTTTCGGTCTTGTCTTTTTAAAAGATTCTCACATCAAGTCATTTGTACTAATTTATTATTTAATTGGTTTGGTTACTTAACCATTGTTTTTACAAGTGGATTATGTTTTCTGATGAAGTCTTTTGACGAAAGCATTGAATAAACTGTGTTACGCTAAACAGCTCTTATTATTTTTTTGCTTTGACCACTGGTTCCTGATTTTTGTTGGTACGGGTCTGTAAAGATGTCGCCAGCAGTTTGTCACAGTGGGAATGAGGCAGGCAGAGCAGAAATGCTGTAAGTTTGTACTTCTGGTTGATGCGGCTCATTTCTTCCCCTGCATTCTTCATTACCCTGTTAGCTACAGGAAATTGACTCAGGAAATGCACACTGAAGGGGCAGTAATCAGCAAAAGTGAAGGTGCCTGTAAGGAGCAGTGAATAACAGCTCATTGCTTGCTCGGGGAGTGATATGGCTTTCTTTGCAGTGGCAGACTGTTTTAAAAAGGTTGCATTCTTGCTTATGGATCGTGACCATTTCCAATTAACAGGATTGTATGTGTACTAACACTTTGAAATAAATGGGTTTGGTTGCGAACAGCTGTTTTCAAGTCCTTTGTCATACACAGATAGTAAATATACAGTTACAGAGAAAAGAGGCAGGGACTGTTGTCAGTAAAACTCCACCAACAGAACCACACTTTTAAATCAGTACTTCAGTCACAACTGCATTAATGTGCCTTCTGAGAGTCTGAACTGTAAACAGGGGTATGTAACAAATCAGATACTTGCAAAAGGACCTTTCTAAAAAGGGGGTCAGTTTATGTTAACGAGCCATGGTCCTGACAACTTGTGTGGATGGAAATGTGGTGACAGACAAGCAGCAGTCAGGTGTGTAGGTCGGCGGGGGACATTACCAGGCAAGAGGAATTCTGCTGTTATTCCGCTTCCTGTGTGGAAAATTTTCTGGCACTATAATACTTAAACATTTTACACACCCCTTGATAGGTGAACATACATGCTCTTTCTTGACAAACTGCTGGCGACATCTTTACAAACCCGTTTTTAGGTCAGGCAACATGTTTCTGCAAAAATAGACAAATTATCGCACTTTATAAATCTGATTTTTGTTATATGGGTGTCATGAAGTTTGCCACTTCTGTCTTAAGAAGCGTGAAGTTGGCTTTGGAGAAATTTTTTTTACGGTGGTTTCCCTAATGGGGGGCAGGATGTGGATGTGCCTCTTTACCCCTTTTTAAGTGCAACCTGGATAACTAGATGGGAAACAGAAAATATACTCTTGGGATTCCACTTGTGTATAGGGTCATCAAGTGCTGATTTGTCTAAACATGGGCTAAACTCTTGGCTAGGCTTATAAAGGCCTCAGGGCCAATAGCCTAGTAACATCCTATGATCTAGGAAGTCCAACATCATCCATCTTGTGGCAAAAGGTATTTGCCTGGTCTTTATGAGCTGGGAAGCACTCCAGGAGTGCTGAACATTTAGTTTATTGGCCAGATGGCACAGGAGTCCGTTTTCAGCTTTTTTCTGGTTGCTATACAGTAGGAGTGTTTGTACAAAGTTACTCACTGTACAGCGGTGTTTGACAGTGCCATGTGTAGAAGCAAATACCTAGACAACTACATTTGGACTATAACCTGTAATGTAGTGAGGCACTGCTGCAGAGTTAAGCTTGGAGCAGCAAGTTTGCAAATTAAGCAGCACTAATACCACAACCCTAGCTCTATCTAACATATGCCCTTAACACTAGAAATCAACCCAGGAGACTTCTGTGAAACCCAATCCTTAAACCATAACAGACCACACTAACAGAGGTCTAGATAACATGGATATGTAACTGGTAGATATGGGCATCCTGAGACAATGTAGCAACTGACTCATGTTTTCAGACAGCCATTTATTCCTTAAAGCAGCTCACACAGTATATAAAAGCTATACACACACAACTTCCTTGCAGGCAAAAATTTTGCATACAAACAAGGTTGTCAAGAACACACACACTACATCCTCCACAAATACCATGCAAAGAGGCCATTTTATGCTGAGGCACTACAAAGAAACATTCCCAAACCTTAAAGACTTCATAAGCCTACAAACAGCAATGCCTATCCACAGCAGTTTCTAAAGCATACATAAAAAACAACAATAAACACTGCACATAAGCCTAAAGCCAATGGTCCTCCAAAACTAAAGACCAGAAGGCAAGCAAACAAACACTTTACTTAGGACTCTTGTCATAGGGAATTCCACTGTACAACACCCAGATTATCCAATCACCTGGCTAGACAAGGAGAACATAAAGGTCAGCTGCTTATCTGGAGCCAGGATCTGCAATAGTACACACTCACTTAAGTCAGTGCATAACAGGTACAAATATGAATCCATCATATTCCATGTGGGTGCAAATGACTGGAGACGTACCTCACTGGATTATATGAAAACAGACATGGATCTTTGTGAATATGTGTCACATTCAGGTATGTGCCTTGAACTGAGCAGTATCCTACTGTCACTAATGATGATGGCATAGTATGACTGATTTTAACAATAGGCTTAGTTTCTGGTGTCATTCCAGGGGGATTCAATATCTGTCAGCTTGAGAGGACATGGTTAACAGACCATACTGCTTTGCTAAGGATGGCCTGCACCTCTCCCCTTTTATTCCTTCTTCAAATCCTTCTCACCCAAACATTACATAGCTCATTTAAGTCCTGCTGTCTTGTAAAACTTATGCACCTCTCACCTTGGACTTTCGGATATTGGCTAAAACTTTATCCATCACCTTACAGCCTTTTTTTAGGCAATGCTAAAATTACAACTTCCTAACATAACAAAAAAAAAATATATATATATATATATATATATATATATATATATATATATATATATATCCCGCGGTAGTGGTGCTGCGGTAGCATTGTCGCCTCACAGCAAGACATTGTCCTGTTAGATTCTCAGCTAGAGCGTCTTCGTGGAGGCATGCGTGAATGAGCATGCCTTCATTGAAGGTTGTGCGTCAGGGCTGGTAACTCGGCACATAAAAATCCAGTACCAAACATTAGCGGACCGGAGTTCCGCTGTGGTGACCCCTAACCGGGATAAGCCGAAAGACACAACAATATATATATATATATATATATATATATATATATATATATATACACATGGGTTTACTACTTTTCATCGAATACCACGTATTCGAAAAAGAGCAGTTATTCGAAAGTGCACTTTCACGAACTCAGCTTTCTACGAACAGATCGCACTACAGTGGAGGACAGCAGAAAAATGTGCTATGTCCTCCACTGTTGTGCGGTAGTTACGGAGCTTAGGGTTAGGGCACGGGTCATGGTAAGGGGATAGCCCTACTAGCTATCCCCTTAATGTGACCTGTGCCCTAACCCTAATGTCCGTGACTACTGCACCACAGTGGAGGACAGGCTATCCTCCACTGTGGTGCGATAGTCATGGACCTTAGGGTTAGGGCGCGGGTCATGGTAAGGGGATAGCCCTACTAGCTATCCCCTTACCAAGACCCGAGCCCTAACCCTAAGGTCCGTAACTACTGCACTAAACATTAGTAGTAGCCCATTCGCTGAAGCGGGTTTCGCGAAAGTGCACTTTCAATTAAGTGCACTTTCGCGTAACCCAGGGTCTACTGTGTGATTTCGAAGAAGTGTATTTTCGAACTTATACAGTAGACCCATATATATATATATATATATATATATATATATATATGGGTTACCTTTACTTCATCGAAGGCCCACTCCATTGAAACCCACTTCTACGACACTGCATAACATCGACAAACGGAGAGCTGACGTTTCCCACACGGTAACAGTTTGGCTATCAACCTGAACTTTGCCCCGTACCCCCACGGTAATGTGTTCTCGGAGGTGGAATATTAAGTAAGGGGGGTGTGGGGGGCTAAGCCCCCCATGTCTGTGTGTTTGTTTTAATGGTAGATTTCGAGTTCTGGATGGCCAAACGGTTACTTATCGTGTGGGAAACTTCGGCTCTCCGTTTGTCGATGTTATGCAGTGTCGTAGAAGTGGGTTTTGATGGAGTGGGCCTTCGAAGAAGTAAAGGTAACCCATATATACATACATAAAAATAAACTTAAAGCAACCTTAAGGTGTTACTGCTCAATACTAGGAGCCTCAACAAGAAACTCCATGCTCTACATTTTCTCCTCACTTTGGAGAGTATAGATATCTGTGCCGTTACAGAGACTTCATTTAAACCTTAAGAAAGTACTCCTGCAGTGCAAGGCTATGGTACCTTCCATACATTTAGACTAAGAGCAGCACAGACAAGGCCTAAAGGTGGAGGTGCTGCGAGACACCTGGTTAAACAGGATGATGATCTGGAGTTCATCCACATGCAAGTCACCATAGATAAAATCCCTTACTATATCCTACCTAACTACAGATCACCATCTATGTCTCAAGATCTTCTAACTCATATCTACACCTACTGGAGACATTCACCATCCAACCAAATACCATATTCATGGGAAACCTGAACTACCCTCTATAGATTGGGAAACATACACTGCCTCAAAACTGCATGCACAAAGTTTTTTGAACATTATTAATATAACTGCCCCCAAACTCTCATCAAGTAGCATGTCTTTAAAGCAACTGCCAAGGCCAAAATATTGCTTCAATGGGCCTTGACAATATTTAGTTTTCTTCCTAAAGAGCTTAAAACATGAACTTTCAGGATAACCTGAGACACCTTTCAAGGAGGACTGCAATGGTCATCCTTCTTCACAGGGTGGTCCACCAACTGACCCCAGAAACTAAAGATTTTTCTGTATCTGTATGAATCTATTCATCTGTGTTATTTTAATATTTCCCATGACTGAAACTCTGGTGTTTACTGTAAATAGATATTTAGTATTTTCATGTTCTTTTCTTATCTATTATTAAATATATTTAAACTTTTCATTTTGGCCGGTCTTTCAGAGGATATTTTAATCCCTGAGTATACTTACATATATTTGGTAACAGCTCTGGACGTTCCTGAAAGCCTTGCTGTTGGTCAAACTACCATTTGTATTAATATTAATTTCACTCAGTATAATTGGGTACCCTTGCATGAACCTTAGAGTAGCTGGCTTTGGAGTGTCTGGTGGTGGTGTAACTACCTTATAGTCTGAGCAGAAGGGAGCATGGTTAGTAAATCTGTGCCAGCCTTTCCCAGGTGTATGTGTGTGTGCGTGTGTGTGTGTGTGTGTGTGTGTGTGTGTGTGTGTGTGTGTGTGTGTGTGTGTGTGTGTGTGTGTGTGTGTGTGTGTGTGTCTGAAAATCAAATCTCAGAGAGTGTTGGGACACGAAGCACTGGTTTCACAGAGAAGGTGCTGGAGAACCTGGCTTGGTCACTCAGCTGAGGTCTCAAGTCTACAACTGTGTCATTGGGGAGTCTTACTGGAGACCTGGAGGGAGACAGATAGAGAAATCCATACCCCAGACTGAGTATGTTCCCTGTGTACTCTTAAGGGAAATTATGCTTGATGCAGAGAGCTGCATCTGGAAATACTGGTTGTATCCATTTTGTTCCATCTGAACGTCCCTCTTTAGTGCCAATGGTAATTATTCAGGGGCCTTGATTACTGTCCCAAAGTGGGGATGTCACAACCCTATTCAAACGTAACTTTGACCACCGGATGGGAAATTGTAAATTCACTCGCGGTCTCGCCCCCATGTCTCTAATGGACACAGGCAGATGGCAAGTAAAATACTGCCAGACATACTCCCCTCCCAACTATTATGCCCCTTCTGATACCCAATGTATATGGGGGATATAACTGGGTTGGTTTGCACAGCTAGGCTTATAAAGGCCCTGGTGGCTGTGAGCCTAGCATATACCTATGAACATAGCTGAGATCCCGAGATGAAGGAATTTACTTGTGAGGGGGTCTCATATACAATACTCATTTCATTAACTGCTTTACCAAAAGGGAAGAACAAACAGAGGGATTCAAAGGGAGACAAGCAGAGGTGGCTGCTAAATGTACTTTAATGAATACACACAGTCCTGAAGTAGCTCTCTCAAATATTTCATAATGTGAAGGAAGATTACCTCAAGGGTCCTGTGTTCCCATTTAGCCACCACTTAGAAACACTCATCCATTTAGAAACATAAAATTTTCTAGTATCAGATCTTCTGGCCTCCTTTAATGCTTACTGCACATCCTCATGAAACAAATACCTAAATTGAGTCAAGATTTAATCATCTAGGTTGTCAGCTGCAATTGCTCCAAATTGGGGTGCACCAGTCACCTCTGAGACTGTGTAAGCAAATCCAGATTGTAGGGAACTATGTGGTAACTGCCCATGGCCAATACCATTAGAAGGGAGAAACAAGACTCACTGGGCTAGTAAGAGGTCACCACAATTATTTTTGGCAATTCTTTCTGTGTCTTCACAAGTACCTTGTGAATCAGTGGAAAGGGTGGAAAAGCATATAGGAACATTCCCATCCAAGCATGGTTACAAGGATCATAGGAAGTTACTAGGTTAATGGCCCTAAGGCCTTTGCAAGCCTAGCCAAGTTACCTTTGTTTCCATAATCAGCACCTATTGCCCCTGTCCAAGGGAGACACAGGTGGAATCCCCAGAGTGAATTTACGGTTACTCATCCAATTGTCTAGATTGTGTTTCAAGACGGCCAGTGAGGTGCTCTATTTGACATGAAGTGGTAGTCTGTTCCAAGTGTCTGGTAACCTCTGGGAGACAAATCTGCCCCCTCCAGCAGGTTCTATTAATGTCACATACCACGTTAAGGTCTTCTGAATGAGTAACCCATGTGACATTGGATATGCAGCATTTCCAATAAAGCAGGGTCAGAGAATGCCCTATACACAAGGCAGAGATCACCTGTGAATAGTCTGTATGAAACAGAATAAAGTGACAGTGATTTCAGACAATCCACACAGGAAAGATGCTGAAGACCTTGAATTTTCCTTGTGAACTTGTTGCAGGTGCTTGGAAAGGTACATACCAAAAGGGGTGCAGTACTCCATTATTGGCCTGATGAGGGAAGAGTACAGGGAGGTTATAACCTTTTTTTTTCTGGAAGCAATGCCCTTCCTTATGAGATGAGGATGTCTGCAATAGAATTTCTCCAGCTGTCTGCTTTGCAAGGAGGTGAACAGATCTATGTGAGGCATTCCCCACACGTGGAACAGATCCTGAAAAAAACACTGCTTTAGGTGCCACTCAAGTGGGTCTGCCCAGGACCTACTTAGTCTGTCTTTCACAACATTTTAGTCTGATGGGATGTATGATGCCTGAAGACTCAGAGAATGCAGTAAAAACAGCTCTCAGACCATCACTACCAACCGACACAGAGGGACGATCTTGTACCCCTTTGTCTGTTGAGGAACCACATCAAAGTGGTGTTGCCCGTAGCCACAAGAGGAGAACCTGCAATCCATAAGTGGTGAAGAACTTTCAATGCTCAGATCACAGCCCACATTTCCTTAATTCTGATGTGCTGCTGTGCAGCCTTGGAAATACAAGTGGCCTGCACTTGAACTCCCACTGACATAAGTTGGACAAGTCTGTCTGGACTGATTCTAGCAGAACAGGTGGGAAGAAGGGAAGTTTTAGATTAATAGTCATCTGTGCCCACCACCACTGTAACTCTTGTCTGACAAAGGCGAGCATTGGCAACTGTGCTTCCTGAGAAGGTAAGTGATGGGTCCAACAGTTCATAGAAACCACTGAATTTTCCTCATGTGTAGATGAGCCAGTGGTACCATGAGAATCATGGATGCCATCAGTCCTCGAATTGTTAGTAACTCTCTTGCTGAGGCAACGTTCCTCAAGGAGAATTCATGAAATATCATCTTGTAGAAGAGGACATTGTCTTTGGGAAGAAACGTCATTCCTTTGTTGGTAATGATTAACTCATTAACCCCGAGTACCGTCTCACAGTGTCTCTGTGCTTAGATCCGAGCATGCTGTGAGACGAAAGCAATTGTATGTAGTTACAGCAGAGTCCCTTCCACAAGCGCACCTAAATTTACAGGCGTATTGTAGCTCCACTTTTAAAAAATAAATTGAAAAAGTACCTGAACTTTTTCAATTACTTTCTCAACTTACTTTTCATTATGGAGTTACATAATGTTCACATTTAACTTTTTGTAGAAAATCGGCTGTGTATGCAAGTAGTCTTAGTAAGCTGATTCTCTATACATTGCAAGGAGCAAGGCAGCCAATCGGATTATTCCATGGCAACCTACCACTTGCATAACACCTCCACCCCCCCATCAAATTTTTCTTTGATCTGTCCAAATAAATACAGGGTTCAGCGGTAGCAATCCCCTTACGTCTTTCTGATATTTGCAGACTTTATTGCTACTGGATCCTGCGATTTATTTGGACAAAACATCCATCTCCGTCTGTTTGCCGATTTCTGACTCTGCTACAAGAGATACTACCACGGTTTGACAAGACAGCAGCATAGAAAAAAAAGCAAGCAAAGTTCAGCTGCAATGTTGCCCTTTTCCAGAGCAGAGGTGAGTGGTCTAAAGGTAGTTGCTAGCTCAGTAGACTTGTGCCTGACAATGGCGTCATAATTTTACTTTTCAGTTGCTGCCCTACGTTCGTTGTGCAAACTCTCTATTACTAGCAAGTTCTCCGTATATAATTATGGTAAAATATTGAGAGCTACGATCATGTCCCTGCTTGGTTAATTTGTATGTAATTTTTTATTGGTGTGTGTGTGTGTGTGTGTGTGTGTGTGTGTGTGTGTGTGTGTGTGTGAGGACCGATAGTGATCCCTGACAGCAGCAGTCTTAAAATCACGAAATCCACTTAAAACTATTATATTTAGCTTAGAAGGAGAGAGAGCTGTTCCACATGCAATCTGCCGGTGATGCAGTAGTGCACTCAATTCCGGTATCATATTTGTACTTATAGGTCTAAAGGTCGATTTACCTTCTCTCATCAGCCAGGTGTTGCTAAAATTTCCTAACATTGCAGTAGATGTAATGTCTGAGTCTCTGCTTGTTGATAAAACAGAGAGAGAAAGAATATATGTTTTTGCATGCTATATGCAATAGTGTTAACTACTTGTTCCTCTTCTTTACTATTAACCAATTCTTCTTCTTCTTCCTGCCTTTGTCTTTGTTACTGTTTGTCTGCATTAGCTAAGTAGAACCAGTATGTTGTCCTAGCTACTACTAATGCAAGACCCCTCCTTACTTTCTCTGATTTCACAAACAACTCTTGTTGAAATGTTTTGACTGTTTTGTCCCTATAATGTGTTGTGGACACAATTTTACTTAGTTTCTGGTATACCTTTATCTTTTCTTAGTTTTATTACATTGGGTCGCTTAGCCTTAGCAGATGTTGCACTGATACAAGGTAGTGAAAAGTATCCCAGTTCAACTTTTTTTACACAGATGTATATCAGCTCTTAATGCCAGTATTGGATCTTTGTTGCAAGCTTTCTTGCTTGAAACCCAAAGTTCACCTCATACTTTACTGCTCTAGTTGCACTTTAATCTCTCTCACTATCTAAACAAGCTTAGCAAGCCAGGTATTGTTATTGTATAATGGGGTCTTGAGAGCACTGAGTGAGGTTGTTTGACAGAAGTCAGCAGGTTTGGTTGCACTGTATAAGCTTTGAAGTGGTGCTTTGCTATAACAGCGTTTTTGTTCTTGGTTCATATTACAACATTTATTTACGGTATGAAGTGATGCTAAACATTCATTTACCACTAAATCATCTGCTATATTGACATAATTTTATGACACAATGATAGGACCTTATTTAGACTATAAGTGGTGTGTTTTATGCAAATAACTGCAATAATTTCATAATGCTTGAGGGGAATCCAGAACGGGTAAAATGAACTGCTGCAGTACCTATTATGCTTTCTACTAATCTTTCTGATATGCGTATATATATATATATATATATATATATATATATATATATATATATATATATATAGCCTGAATTTCACCACTGTTGTAGAACCTTTTATATTGCCTTAAATGCCTCCATGAAAAGAGAAGGGTAAGCAAATACTTCTAGAACCTGAACTAGACAAAAGAAATTAGAACTGCACAGTATCATTTCATATTTCCTTATGATACTTTTTCTGTTTTTTTTTTTAATTAAATATCCTATATTTTATAAATGCTAATATTATATTTGGATGGTACCTGAACAGTTGGCTGTTTGTATTTACTGAAAGTAGCTTTCAGAAGCCATTCCATAACTCTGAATCAAATGCATTTTAGCTACTGTTTTCTGAGGTATCTGGTCTGTAGTATGCCATACTGCGTCTGGTTATATGGGCTGTAGAATGACAACTACCATGTATTAACGAATATAATTAAAAACAAATCATGAAATAGTAAGGAAAACAATCTAGAGAGAGAGAAGTGCTGAGTAATGCAAGCATGATGTTTAAAATTTCTCCCTGATTTTTGGATTGTATTCTTCCTTTTTTTTTTTTTTTTTTTTGTGGCTTTGTCCCTGATTATTGTGAAAAGAAGTTGCGAGCTATAGCCATAAGTTTGCTTTTCATAAATCTTTTAGCAATGTCTTCCATATCAAAGCAGCTTTTATGCAGGCTGGTCATGCAGAATTGCTAGCTATAGGATGGCTTTGCAAAGATATGCTTGGCATTATTAATTAGTCATTACCTAATAAGCAACTTTATATGTATGACACAGACCACAAGTTAAGAGTAAGTGTGATATATGTGGACAGTTTAGACAATGTTTCGAGGAGGAAAGAGAAAAGCAGAACAGTCGCTGTAAATCCTTGTGGGTATACTTATGACCCATTGATTTTGTGTAGATGTTAATTTATGTTCCTGGTTGTGAAAGAAAAAGCTCCTTCAACCAGTTTGTCTACTCAGTTAAAACATATACATAAATAATGGATGACTGGCTTCAACCTAACTGTGAAGTTGACAGACATGATACAGTCTGAGACCTGGGTGGCTGAGGTACAGCTTGGAGGTTGGGTAATGACCAGTACCACTTAATGGCCAGAGTGATGGTATTGATGCAGCCTACAGGATAGCTGAGGTTCAGCTTGGAAGTCAGTGATTATGACAAAGGTACCTTGTGTGAGTTGGGGTGATGTTACTGATGCTTAAAAGGCTGAAAGCTGCAGAAAAAGATGGTTGGGCTGATGGCCTGGAAGGGTCACTGGTTGCAGTATAATTTAGTGTTATTGGATGCATGACAATGTGAGACCTGGAATGGTGACTGATGCACAGCAAAAGGCTTAGTTAATGGCCATCTCACTAATGCAATTTGTCTTTACAATCTGATACTATTTGTCTCAGAGTGCCTTTCCCATAGTGGGGAGTATTTATTTGTATTTATTTATTTTACATTTGTTAACCGGGATAGTCCAACTGGATACATGTCCATTTTCAGTGGAGGCGCGGGGAGAAAAGCTCCAAAGAAACACATATGCAAGACATACAGACAATATATTTTACTTGTTTCTAGTATATTCAACCAGACAATATAGATGAGCAGAAATTATTTCTTACAAAGACAAATGGAATGATCAATGTATGTACTATCAATAAAGTATATTAAATATCCTATCTAGAGTCAAATCATGCATCTGAATATGGTATTGATAAGACTAAACAGTCATGTATTGGGGTTTGGAGTCCACTTTCGTGATGCAGAGTCAGTTTTTGCAGCTGCTGGTAAAGTCAGCACCTGTTGCCTCTGTCAGTGATGGACACAGGTGGAAGCCCTGGGACAAATTTGTGGTTTCCCATCCACTCATAAAGGTTGTGCTTGAATAGGGTCAGCGAGGTGCTCTGTTTGACATGTATGGGAAGTCTGTTCCAGAGAAGGGGCAGCATCTGGGAGATAAAGCTTTCTCTCCAGCAGGTTTTGTTGATGTTACATATTTGGGGGTGCAGGGGGGCTTATCTCCCTGCAAAAAACAAGTTTAAAGAAGAGTGATGTTTGACATCTTTATGTCATTTTTGGGATCCTGCATTGCAAGTCTTGATAGTTCAATAGGTAACTGTAATTTGGACCTCTCGAAACTCGAGTTGGGTATATGAAAGGTTATGAGTTATTACCAAATTGAGTATGCTAAGGAACAAGCTATTTCTGTGTCCAACTATATTTAGGTATCAAAAAAGGAAATTTCATGGGAATGTTGCTGCAGTGAAGACATTTACTATCTGTTTTATTTCTGGATTTATTGATTTTCATTAGGACATTAGGGTTTCCTGGTTTAGGCTCTCTTGGAAAATCATAATGTCTTCATGGTAGCTGATAATGATTCCAAGCTTGCAATGTTCTCTAATTTTGATCTAACAGAGGATAATGTTCTATTTGACAGCACAAATTTAGATGCCAAATAGAAGTCTACCACTGTAAAATGAAAATATTATGCATGGTTTGATGGGTTAAGGTGCTGCAAAAAAGGGGGTATATAGACTGAAGTTGTATGGCAATAAAGGAGCCTACCTAATGTGATGTAAAAGAGTATCCAGTTGGGCATTTTATTGTTCTGAGTGCTGGCTGTGTTATGTGTAATAATACAGATTAGCTGCCATTATGGTGGCACAGTGCCACAACCTGTTCTGTGTCCCAGTCTATTATTAGAATATTTAGTTAGTACAAATATGACATAAACAGCGTAAGTTATCTTTGGCTCAGATTTCAGAGATGGTTATGAAATTTTTTTTTTGTTTGTTTTTTTTTTTTTTATGTATCCAGCTTTCAGGTGTATACTTGAATTAACAAGAAAACAAATGAAATGAGACGGAAATGAATATCTAAACTTGTGATTAGGGACATATTTCATTCAGGTGCTTGTTCATACATGAACACTTTATTGAAGGGATCGCTTAGCTGAATGCTTCACTTGTCTTGTGTCAGACTAGATAAGTAGGATTTTAATCTCACCCCAGCCAACTTGGGGTGTGTGTGAACTCTGCAATGTTCTATAAATATAAATAGGTACTGGAACTATTCTCACTGCATCCAAGCTGGTGTGTGTGTGTGTGTGTGTGTGTGTGTGTGTGTGTGTGTGTGTGTGTGTGTGTGTGTGTGTGTATGTGTGTGTGTAGATGTTATTTAGAGCATTTTACAGCAGCCTATGGGATCATAGGTTCATAGGTGTGTACTAGGCTAATGGCCCTGGGGCCTTTACAGGCCTAGCCATGGGATTACCCTGGCACCATGTCACCCGATATTAGTTCCCAGTGCTTCTGTCGAGTAGAGCTACTGGAGTTACATGTTTGCTTGTCTTATTGCATTTCTGATTATAGTTAGTAGTTTCCAGAGTCAGATAAATGTTATTACTTGCTGATTACTACCTGCCTGGAGGTACCATATAGTTTGGGGTATTTTTCTTGGCTTTGTCAGTCATGTGTGGAATTTAGGTGGGAGGAAGGGCTCAGTAATATCTAAGTGTTTACAGAATTACTCAGTTCCTCTCCTTACTGATGATAATCACTCTGTACAAGGTAATGTAATGAATGCCTACTCAACAGGTTATGTGCAGCAATTATCACCTGTGTCTGAGCATGCATAATTTTGTAGGAATGAAATGCAGGTCATTATCGCATTAATAGTAAGTGCAGTTACAATGTAGCACTGACTCATTTTTACTTTTCAGGTAAAACTCTCAGCAGCTGTCAGTGTTACTCACACAAGTAGAAGTTGTTATCGCATTGCTAAATGCACAAGCCAGATTTGTTTTTTCTATACATTTCTCTCATTGCAAGCCACCTCCCACACCAGTTTATTTCTGGCACGTGTACAATTTTGAGAAATGTAACAAATATATGAGGCAAAATCTGGAAAGTTTGCGAAATTCTCGACAGTTGCAAGGAATTACAGTGATAGATTTTAAATAATGTGCTTTTTAACTCTGAAAGTTACTAGAATAACAGGATTTTTGCTAGAATGTATTTTCTGAAGGATATGAATGTGTATCTTAATATTTAGTAACTTACGTCCTCAGTGGTGTGCCTGAAAACCACAAATTGTATGACACACTGACCAAAATTATGAAGCAAAACATAGACAGTTAACACACACACACACACACACACACACACACACACACACACACCTTTCTACATTCTCACACACAGCAACACACTCACCCTCTACTGCAGACATCAATAAACAGCTAGTTTAAAGGCCATACATACACCTACTGTCTCACATAACACACACACACAGACACACAGATACACACAGACACACACACACTACACATTGTAGGGGTCACTTGGATTGCAGTTGGGAACTTGGAGACTCTTCAGCTCAGTTCCATAGTGCTGCTGTCCTAGGTAAGCATGGCCTCGAGGGTGCCACTGTGATGCAATGTTTCCATCCGGGAAAGGACACATACAAAAAGACAAAGCCTGGGTCAGTCTTGGTCTTTTCACATGTTGTCCTGGTGTAGCTCTCCACTCAGTCTCCCTCGCTTCAGGTGTAGTAAATGTATGTATGTCAGGACAAGAGGGTTTACATTACCTCCCCGATTTCCCTCCTTATGGCCATTGCAGAAAGGACACATGTAAATGGGAAAGGCAGAGGTAAGGCAGAATGTTGGCATTGCATGCAATCAGGAGTCATTGCTGTTACAAGCAGTCTGAGTGGGTAGCCAGCACCGGCATGGGATACTTCAGATGCCCACGAGTTGAAGCCTCACGCCTGTCCTCGACATATTAGTGGAGTGGCGGTCCTTACCCTGCTTTTTCCGTTTACATATGCCCTCTCTGCCCCCTTGTCAGTCATTGTGTCGAATATGGTGTTTTCATGAGTGGTAGGTATGTACCTCTGCAATGTCAGCACCACTTATGTACCTTATGAAAAGAATAATGCCCCTGTGGATAGGAGTGAAGATGTGTATGGTCTAACCAGATAATGGATATGATATACATATATATGTAGTCTTCCAATACATCTGTCACACATCAGAAGTAATTTGTTTGCATTTTCTTTCCTGTGCAGATTCTTCCTCCTTCTGACACTGACATGGCTTCACGAGCAGGAGAATGACAAGTGAGAGTGTGTGTATGTGGCCATTCCTACATTCACTGGGCTGCCAGCCATGCCTCCATAACTGAAAACCACTACAACTTGAGCTTTCCCACATCCAGTGTGAAGGTATACTGGACTGCAAGAAGAGGTATGCATTGGAGCGGAGTACTGCAGTTGTTGGAAGAGAAGTGTTCCATCTACCCTGAGCCTGACATATTTGTGCTGCACATTGGAGGGAATGATGTCATCAGTTAACCGCTCGGAAAGCTACGGTTTCAAATCAGAACAATTTTTGAACACCTGCAGTCATGATGGCCATGTTGTCATTTTGTGTGGTCTGACATAATTCCTCACCAGATATGGAAAACAGCAAACAGTCAACGGGCAACGCACAAATCCAGACATTTACAGAATGGGTTCATGCATGGCTTGATGCACAGGGTCAGTGGATCTATAATTTGCCATGACAGCAGCACCACAGAAAATGTTCACATGGTCAGAAGGGATGGCATTCACCTAACTGAGGAGGGCATTGCTTTGTTCTTGACTGACCTCTAGAATGACCTGAGGAGAGCTATGCAGGATTGGCAACATGTAGCTTGTGAGCAGAATGGCAAACACCCATGACCAAGTAGGACCAGTATGGTAAGTAAAACTCTATTATGAATTGTGTTGTGTAAAATATGATATTTTTCTGAGTTTGGCAAATAATTGTGATAAGGAGCTGGTGAAGATGTTGAGAAAGAACTGTTTCAGGAGAGTCCAACCACGTACAATCGAATATGTCAGTAACCATCCTGCAATACTTCTTTTTTATTCTTCTTTTATCAGGCATGTGTAGAGTTTAGATGACAGGAAGGGTTTAGTAATACAGAACTTGAACCCATAGGTCCATTGCTGAATGGACCCATGTAAAGAGAAAAGGCATAGGTAAGGCAGAATGCTGATACTGAAAAAGGTCATGAGACTGTAGTGGTATTAGCTGTCTGAGTGGGTAGCCAGCACAGGAATTGGACAGATCAGATGGCCTTGCATGCCACTGAAGTCCCATGCCTGTCCTGGGTTCATTAGTGGAGTGGCGGTTCTTACCTTGCTTTTTCTCTTTACATGTACCCATTCAGCAGTATGTTGGCTACACCAACAATGTGTATATTTACAATGATATCTGTCTACATGGTAAAACAACTGGGTCTGAATGCTGTACACAAGTACAGATATCAGTTTGTTTAGGACTTAGGTTATGGAAATTGTGATTTTTTTCATATTTTGGTAAATAACTTTGCAATATGGAATGTGGTAAATAATATCTCATTTTGAAGACAGTATTGATAGTTGCAGCATAGTAAAAAACTGTGCCTGTATGTTGTACACATGTACAGATATCAAAGTTTGTTTCGGACGTAGGTTATGGAAATTATGATTTTTTTTCATATTTTTGTACATAACTTTGCAAGGGAGTATCTGAATGTGCTAAGTAATACCTCATTTTGAAGACAGTATTGACAGTTGCAACATGGTAAAAGAATTGTGCCTGTATGTTGTACACATGTACAGATATAAAAGTTTGTTTCAGACTTGCAGTTAAACTCTTTTTTCTAGAGGCTCCTTTAGCAGTTTAAAACTTTCATTTAAAGGCTCACTGCTGCTTTTCAGCTGTGAGAAACATTTCTGCAGTTTGTTGTAAGTAGTGGGGATATTTGTAGCATTTCCATATTCAGGCTTGTATTTGGGCCTAGTGTTTGTGGAGGCTGTGTGTCTGAGCACATATTCAGGGACATATTGGTTTAGCCAAAGCCATCAGGCATTTCAGTAAGAGAGAATTGTTTGAGATCATTGGCTGACTGAGGTCACCTGGACTACAGCTTAGACTAAGCACCTCATTGGTTGTTTTGAGATTTCTTTCTTAAAAGCTGTCTCAGGTTTCAACTTTCTGTTACCTAAGAAGTTCAATTGTGAGTGTTCTGCCATTTCACACTGAGCTGATAGAAGGAAAGACACTGAGAAAACTCGGCGCAATAATATATAACATTAAGTATCCATTTTTTTGTTTATTTTGTTCTTTATTTCTTTGTTATTTATAGCACTTTGTGTACTGTGTATTTTTCTAGCTAGTTTCACTGTGTGTGAGGTATTAACTGGAAATTGTCCACTTTTATTAAGCATCTGTTGGGTTGTTTGTTTCTGATAACTTGTTGCAGTTAAACTCTTTTTTCTAGAGGCTCCTTTAGCTGTTTAAAACTTTCATTTAAAGGCTCACTGCTGCTTTTCAACTGTGAGAAACATTTCTGCAGTTGGTGGCTTTGCAGTTGCCTGCCCCTAGTGTAAATTTGATCTGGGACCCTCCTCCCAGTCTAGTGTCATTACCTCATTCTACCCTGTACAGGGAGAACATTTGAGAAGGCCAATCAGCTTAGTTTCTGCTATTCCTCTCTCTCTTTCCTTTCTCTCTTTCCACTTAAAAAAAATGTATCTGCTTTTACTGTATTTGTGTTTCTTCCTACTTTATTTTGCTTTTGTGTCATCTTAAAAGTACTCAATTGTATTTATTACTGCTTGGTGTAACTCATTCTAAGCCTTTTAGTTTAAGCACTTGGGCTTCAGACCAGTTGTTTTACATTAAGAAGGTTTGTGGTCTGCACTGTAGTGGCAGAACAGGAAGTTTACATACTTCTAAGTTGGGAACTGCTGATTGAGGGCTGTTATTCTAAAAGTGTATTCATTTTGGTTTAAGCACTTGGGCTTCAGGCTAGTTATTTTACATTAAGAGGGTTCGTGGTCTGCACTCTTGTGGGAGGAGAGGCTGGACTCTGCCCTTCTGAGCTGGGAATTTCTGGTTAAAGGCTTATAGTGCCTGCATATTTGAACTGCTTCTTACTGAAATTGGTACACCTTGTTTGCTGTAGCATAGACTAGACCCAGGCCTGCTGAATTTAGCTTTGTTTGTATAACTTGAGCACTAATCCAGGCATTTTTTAAAGTATTCAATTCTATTTATTACTGCTTGGTAGTAACTTGATTAAAGTGTAGCTATCATTCTAAGTCTTTTGGATTAAGCACTTGGGCTTCAGACCAGTTGTTTTACATTAGGAAGGTTTGTGGCCTGCACTGTGGTGGCACGACAGGTAGCTTACATCCTTCTAAGTTGGGAACTGCTGATTGAGGGCTCAGTGTCTGTTATTCTAAAAGTGTATTAGTTCTGGTTTAAGCACTTGGGCTTCAGGCCAGTTACTTTACATTAAGAAGGTTCGTGGTTTGCACTCTTGTGGGAGGAGAGGCTGGACTCTGCCCTTCTGAGCTGGGAATTTCTGGTTAAAGGCTTATAGTGCCTGCATATTTGAACTGCTTCTTACTGAAATTGGTACACCTTGTTTGCTGTAGCATAGACTAGATCCAGGCCTGCTGAATCTAGCTTTGTTTGTATGCTTGTTGTTTGTTTGTTTGTTATTTCCCTGAAACACTAATTCCACCTAAAACGTGGCTTTTCAGCGCTTCTGTGGATCCCTAGTGATATCTGCATTGCTTACTGTACTTATTTCCTTGTTTCACTTGAAAGAAAGTTACTGTTTGTCATTTTAGCATTTAAGTTACCTGTAACACATTGCATTTAAGTTACCTGGCACTTGCTCACTAAGTCAGCACTAAAAAATTAAAAGCACTACACCCTCACAAACTCCCTTTGAGTACCTTGTTTCCCATTGGCCCTTTTTTCAATTATAAAGGAATTCCCAATCCTATTCTAGCATGTCCAAAGGTCAGTTGTCAATCTCCTCTCCGGTCCAACTGGTGAATCTGGGAATCTTGAGGCAATGTTACAACTGCCTCATGTACACAGACAACCCTCTCCTCCTCCCAACAAATTCCAACACATGTGAGAGATGCAACCATATAGCCAAACTGGAGGCTAAGCTCTCTCAACTCAGTACTGGCGTAACCAGTCAGGAGGAGAAGGAAATCACACTCACTACAATTCCAGTCTCACATAGACCTACCACGACAGCAAACCAAACACATAAACTCACAAAAACATACTCTGAGGCTCTAAATAAAAATCTGCCTAAGCAGCAGAGACCTCCAAAGCAGACACCCAAGCAACTGCTATCCCAAAACAAAACACGTGCAACACATAGCTCACAAAGCCAGTGTGCCAAACAGTCACAGCCCTTAAGGCTAAACAACACACCTGATACACTTGTAATAGGTGACTATCGTCAGGCACACTGATGTCCCACTCACCAGGCTGAACAAGGAGAAGGTCACGGTGAGCAGCCTGTCTGGCTCTAGGATCCGCCACATAACACAAGCACTCAGGTCACTCCAAGGCAAGTACAAATATGACTCAGTCATTGTCCATGCTGGTGTGAATGACCGGAGACGTACCTCCCTGGACTACATGAAAAGAGACATAGAGTAGCTCTCTGAGCATGTACCCCAGGCCGGTATGACCCTGACCTTCAGTAGCATCTTACCCTCACCAAGAATGATGCCACAATATGAAGACAAGATGATCAATTTCAACAATTGGCTTAAGTATTGGTGTCATTCAAAGGGGATCCAATGCCTGTCAGCCTGGGATGACATGCTCGACAAGCCACAATTCTTCGCTAGGGATGGCTTGCACCTGTCACCTCTGGGCTTTCGGATATTGGCAAAGGCTCTTGCTACCCCCATAGTGCCTTTTTTAGGCAAGGCTCAAAAGACAAATCCACCTCCATAGGTATCACAAGAGATAAGAAACTAAGAGTAATGCTACTCAATGCCAGAAGTCTAAACGTCAAGATGCACGCACTCGAAACTCTCCTTAGCATGGAGAACATCGATATCTGTGCAGTAACAGAAACCTGGTTCAAGGCTCCCGAGAGCACCCCAGCACTACCAGGTTATACCTCATACCATGCTTTTCGGCCCCAAAACTTGGACCGAACCACAAAAGGAGGGGGAGTATCAATATTCGTCAAAGATACCCACACATCCAGGTTGGTGGCACAGCACGAAGCATCAGAGACTATCCATGTGCAACTAACAGTGGGTAAAACTGCCTTCCAGTTTATAGCCTGCTACAGACCACCCTCCCAAACTCAGGAACCCCACTCGGCCTTCCTGAGAACACTGGAAAATATGAAGGTCTCTCCAAACACCATTATATTGGGCGACTTCAACTACCCAAACATAGACTGGGAGCATTACTCTAGCTCCGACACCCTAGCCCAAAGGTTCCTAGAATTTATAAACTCAAATACTATGGAACAACTTGTTACCACTCCCACAAGAGGGGAAAACATACTGGACCTGATCATCACCAACATGGGGACTCTGTGCTCCAGACCAGAAGTGTATTCCTCACTGGTAAGATCAGACCATAAACTAATCTCACTGGATATTCACATCCCGACCCCACCCCCTGCCCAGAAAACCACAGTGAAAAACTTCTCTAAAGCAAATTTCACACTCCTCAAAACCGAGGTGGAATCCTTCAAAGTCCCCGGGCCTGTGGAAAATACGGCCCAGACCTCAGAATCCTTTATAAATACATTCTATGAACACCTTCAGGAATGCATGGATCATGCAATCCCAAATAAAACCAAGACCCAGTCCTCCAAAGGCAGACGTCCTGTCTGGTGGACCCCAGCCATAAACAAACTATACAATAGAAGGAGGAAGCTACTACATGATAGAGCAAAATCCCAAAAAGGGAAGGCATCCCTGATCAGTATTAGCAAAAAACTACGGGCACTCATAAAATCGTCTAAGGCCAGCTTCGAGAGAAAAAATTGCACAGGACACTAAGGATAATCACAAGGCCTTCTTTAGTTATGTTAGAAACCTGGGTGGAAATTCCCAGATATGCTCAGAATTAGTCCAAAATGACAAAAAATACACCGAACCCACAGACAGTGCCAACATCCTAGCTGACAGGTTCAGCGCACTCGTCTCCCCCCCTCCCCGCCAAAAGGGCAAATATCTATCCCAGCAGAGTGCTGCCCCCCTGACATCTCAGATGCTCAGGTAAGAGCCGCCCTCTCCAAAGCAAAAAACACAGCATCAATGGGACCAGACGGTGTCCCGGGCTGTGTCTTACATGAACTCCAAGAAGAGCTAAACCCAAACATAAAACTACTGTTCAATCTCAGCCTTACTACAGGATATGTACCCAAAGAGTGGCATACAGCAACAGTGGCCCCTCTCCACAAAGGTGGTGCCTCAACGGATCCTGGAAACTATCGCCCCATAAGCCTGACTAGCTTGGTCTGCAAAGCTATGGAAAGGATCATTATGGACCCCATAAATAAAGATATTGGGGACCTACAGACACTGGATCCTACCCAGTTTGGCTTTGTTAAGGGCAGATCCTGCCTCTTAAACCTGGTTGATTTCTTTGAAATAGTCATCAAGGCCATTGACGAGGGGAAGGTGGTCCACACAGCCTGCCTGAACCTCGCAAAAGCCTTCGATACAATACCCCACTCGAGCATTATAAATAAGCTCACCAGCTTAAATATAAACCCCTATGTCACTAGATGGGTTGCAAACTGGCTCAAGGACAGAACCCACATGGTTAGAATTGCTGGAGCCATGTCAGACTCCAAACCAGTTACAAGTGGCATCCCACAAGGATCAGTCCTGGGACCTCTCTTGTTCAGTATATATTTCTCGGAGGTACAGGCCAACATGGAAGGACTGTGGCTGACCAAGTTCGCAGATGACTGCAAACTGGGCACCATAATCGACTCTCCAGCCGACACAAGCATCCTCCAAAAGGACCTCATAGAAACAGACAACTGGTGCCAGAGCCATGGCCTCAAGCTAAACGCCAAAAAGTGTATAGTCATCCCCTTTGGCAAACAAAGTGCTCACAAATTACCACATAGGTGGTAATCCATTAAGTACAGAAGAAGTAATTAGGGACCTGGGGACCCAAGTTGATAGCAATCTCTCATTTGACAACCACGTGGCCAAAGTGGTTAGAAAAACATTTTATATAGCCCACCTAATCATGAAGGGATTCACATCTAGATCAGGGGAGGTCATCGTGCCTCTTTACTCATCCCTCATCAGGCCCATAATTGAGTACAATGCCCCTTTTGGGATGTACCTTACCAGACACCTGCAGCAACTGGAAAGACCCCAAAAGTACTTCACCAAGAGGATCAAAGGGCTCAAACAGATGCCATATGCTGCCCGGTTAAAGAAACACCAGCTCTACTCAGTGGCATACCACCTGCTCAGAGGCGATCTGTGCCTGACGTATAAAGCCATGTCCAAACCGGAATTAATGTACATGCTGCACCTTAGAAAATCCAAATCCCATCGAGCTACGTGCTCGAGAGACTTGAACCTCAGCACTGAAATAAACAGGACATGCTGGAGGGACAGATTCATAACCCAGAGGCTCCCTTCACTCTGGAATAAAATCCCAGTCCAGGTTAGGCAGAGTCCCTCATTGACTCTCTTCAAGAGGAATCTTGATGAGTGGATGGGAGATCGTAGGTTTACCCCGAGTATAACTTCTGTGTCACTGTTAGACAGAGGCACAGTATATTAACCTCGAAAAAGGGCATAGCAAAATTCATTTAAAATGGGTGGCGAAAGCCAAACACACTCTGGCTAGGCTTATAAATGCCCTAGGGCAGATAGCCTAGTATGAACCTATGAACCTATGAACTTAGGTTATGGAAATTATGACTTTTTCATAATTTGGTAAATAACTTTGCAAGGGAGCACCTGAATGTGCTAAGTAAAACCTCATTTTGAAGACAGTATTGATAGTTCCAACATGGTAAAAGAACTGTGCCTGTATGCTGTACACCTGTACAGATATCAAAGTTAGGGCTACCCCATACTTTTTCGTGAAAGGGGATATGATTGTGATGACAATCCAGTGAATAAGAATGAGATTAGGATACCTATTTTCTACACACAAAATTTAGGTATAATTAAAGACATCATTAGAATGCATTGGCGTATACTTTCAGTAGATCTTGATATTAGAGAAGTTATCACTGACACCCCCCCGCTTTGTATACAAACATAAACCCAATCTGATGGAGTTATGTCACAACAGGTATACACAGCATCCCATGGTACCAGCGTATACATCTCCATGTAATCAGTGCAACTTTTGTAGTAACATTGACTCTAGTGGTTCTTTTATTAATCCTTCAAGTGGTGAGAGGTTTGTGTTCAGGGTCCATGCTGTCAGTCCGAGCATGTGGTCTACTTGGTGTCCTGTGTCTCATGTGATGCATTCTATGTTGGGAAGACCGACAGGAAACTTAAGAACAGAATAAGGAAACATTTGTAACAGATCAGAATTGGTTCCCTTATGAAGGCTCTGTCCAAGCATTACATCAGCACAGACTCAACCCACACTTTTTTGTTTAAAGTGATAGAGAGAATTCCTGTTAGTTCCAGAGGTGGAGATACTAGAGGCAGGACAGAGGCGCAGGAGGCCAAGTGGATTATTAGGTTTAGGAGTGACAAATATCCCGGTCTGAATGATAAGGTGTTGCTGAGACCCTTTTTAAAGAAGAGGAGACTTAAATGATTTATTGTTTATGTGTACAATCTACTTGTAGTGATGTAGTAGATATCATCAGCTTATTTTATTGTTTTAATTAATTTATTTATTTATTTTACATTTGTTAACCGGGCTAGTCTAACTGGATATATTTCCATTTTCGGTAGAGGCCCGGGGAGAAAAGCTCTGGCAGTTATACAACTTAGAAAATCATCCACAGGGATTAAAATAAAAATAAAAATAAAAATTACAAGTAAATAATGTTTAGAATTAAAAAGTATGCCTTGTAGGAAGTAGTAATAATATAGAGTAGGAATGACTATTTAGGCATATCAAATTAGGAACAACAGTTAGTAAATCTAACAAGGAGTGAGCATGTAACAATCCATTTAGAGTATAAGTAGTTGAAGTAAGAGTAGTAGAAATAAGAATTAACAGGAGGTGAAATTAGAAAAAGAAGAAGAGAGGAAGAAGATTAGTCAGGATTGCTGCAGGGCCATAGCCAGTAAGAATTTAGGTGTTTTTTGAGGTTGTGTTTAAATAGAGGCAAGGAAGAAAGTAATGTTAGTTCATTTGGCAGTAGGTTCCAGATTTTTCCAACAGTGTTAGAAAAAAGAGAGTCTCCAGCCAGGTTGTTAGACTTGCATATACAGGCAAAGAGTTTGTTGGAAGAGCGCAGGGAGTTAAGATTTTTGTACTGGAGGATGAGATTGGAGAGTATAGGAGTGTTATTGGGTTGGTAGAAGATCTTGTGGGCAATGGTGAGTTGGGATACTATCAGTTGGTTTTGAAGTTCCAGCCAGCCTAGTTGCCTTAGATTCAAACAGTGGTGGGTTCTAAAGGGATTGCCAGTTGCAAATCTGGCGATGTTATTATAAGAATTTGTTAGTTTGGTAAGATTATTTTTCTTTAGGTTAGTATATATGGGTGAAGCATACAGAAGAGTTGATATTAAGTGAGAGTGAGCAATTTTAGTTCTGGCTATAGGGGTGAGGAAAGATTTGATCCTGTATAAGGAACCAATTTTTCTATTGACAGTTTTGATAGTGTTATTTATGTGGGTATCAAAAGTAAGGTGATTGTCAATAGTTATTCCGAGCAGTTTGGTGGTTGTATCAGGAAGTATGATAGTGCTGTTATTGGAGGACACAGAGAAATCAATGGGTAAGGTTTTATTGGTGGGTGTAAAGAGGAGGAGCTTAGTTTTTTTAGCATTGAGAAGGAGGCATCTCTTAGTAAACCATGTTTCTACTATGTTAAATACATCTTGGGTTAGAGAGTGTAGTTCTCAAGGGGAGTTTGCTGAGCATACTAGGGTAGAATCGTCTGCATATTGAATGCAGGTGGCTTGTGGGAGTGCTAGATGGAGGTCATTGATAAATAATGAAAAGAGCAGTGGTCCTAGAATACAGCCTTGAGGGACTCCGAGGGTTACTGGCTGGAGGGATGATATATTGTTTTGCCAGATAACTGCTTGTTGCCTATTGCTAAGGTAGGATCTGAACCATTTAATAGTCAGGTGATCGAAGGCAAGGGATTCTAGAGTGTTGATGAGGAGGGCATGGTTGACCATGTCAAAAGCCTTTGAGAGGTCAATAAATAGAGCAGATGAGAGGATATTGTTATTGCGGTTTCTGTTGATGGTATCAATAAAAGATAGTAGAGCAGTTGTGGTACTATGTGATGGCCTAAAGCCATGTTGACAGTTTGCTATTATGTTATGTTGAGATAAATGGTGTAGTACTTGTTGGTGAATGCATTTTTCCATTATTTTAGATAGAGGAGATAATAGAGCTATTGGTCTGTAATTAGAGTAATCATTTGAATTGCCACCTTTATGAAGGGGAATAATATGGGAGATTTTCCAAATGTCAGGAATGGTTCCTTCTTTAATGGTTCTGTTAATGAGGGTGGATACAGGGTATGCAATTACCTTAGCTGCTTTTTGCAGGTATTCTGATGGTATTTGGTCGGCAGAAGGGGTACTAGGTTTAAGTTTTTGGATGATTTTACAGATGAAAGTACTAGAGATGGGTTGCAGTTTAAAAGTTGGTAGAGAAAATGATCTGGTAGTAGAAGGGCTTGAGTTATCTGGGATTAGTTGACTAGCTAGAGATTGAATGGTCTCTGTAAAGAAGGTATTGAATGAATTGGCAGTTTGAAGGGGGGTATTAGGATCAGTGTCAAGACGGGTAGGTGTGTGAGAGCATCCAGGGGAAAGGAGTTTGTTTATACTGGACCAAAACTTTTGGGGATTATTTTGATGAGTTTGCTGTAACTTACAGTAATAGTTCTTTTTGTCCATAAGAATTGCCTTTTTAGTGCAATTTCTCAGTTCCCTGAAGTAATGTTGATCAGAGATATTTTTGTTAGCCCTCCACTTAGCCCAGGATTTTTTTCTTAGTAGAATTTTTTGTCTAGTTTCTTTAGAGAGCCAGGGGGCTGGTTTGGATTTCATACGGACAGACCGTATAGGTGCATGTTTGTCCAGGATGGATAAAAACGCAGAGTTTAGATATTTTATAGCTTCATCAAGTGGTAGAGTTTTTAAGGGGTTCCAGTTACAGGCACTGAGTTCATTTTGGAATGATTCTTGGTTGAAGTGTTTATTGGAACGTGCAGTCCTAAAAATTGAGGGTTTAGGCAGATCATGTTTTTGTTTAATAATGTAGGTTAAAGCATGATCACTTAAATCATCTGGGAGAGTGCCTACCTTATAGGCATATTCATGTCTGTTTATAAGTATCCAATATGTGGCTACATATTTTAAACATGATTTTACATGTATATTCATGTGCTTCTATACATGTGTTGAATGAACTTGCACTTATATTTTGTGAGCATATATCTTGTAAGCATATATTTGATATGCTTTGAGTGTATTTCTTTAATAATGTAATTGTTTTTAATTGATTAATTGTGATGGTTTGGCGCCTTTTCTTCTATAAAATGCTTCATTATATCCTGAAGTTGTATGGTCTGAGGAAGCCCTTTGTGGGTGAAAGCACTTACCTATGTCTAATGTGGTGAATTAAAGATTTTATTGAGAGCTGTATGGATCGTTTATTTGGTGGACATCTGTGGTTTTGAACATTACACTACCTCCATTGGCTTCAGCTTTGGTCGTTCCGACACCAGGATTTTTTCATTATCCCTTTGCTTTTGTGGTGTACGGCACGTTTATTCCCTGGTTGTGGATTATCTTTTTTGGTTTTAGATATCAAAGTTTGTTTTGGACGTAGGTTGGGGAAATTATGATTTTTTTTCATATTTTGGTAAATAACTTTGCAAGGGAGCATCTGAATGTACTAAGTAATTCCTTATTTTGATGACAGTATTAACAGTTACAGCATGGTAAAAGAACTGTGTCTGTATGTTGTACACAGCTACAGATATCAAAGTTTTTTAGGACTTAGGTTATGGAAATTATGATTTTTTTCATATTTTTGTAAATAACTTTGGAATGGAACATGTCAGTGTGCCAAATAATACCTCGTTTTGAAGAAGACATTACTCCTTACAACATGGTAAAAGACCTGTGTCGGTGCACTGTACACATGTACAGATATCACAGTTTTAGTCTTTTAGGATTATGAAAATTATTCATTTTCAATACTTCTCATTATTATGCCCATGTCTTTGCAAGGGAGCAAGGTGATGACACAAATTATGCATCATTTTGAAACTGACGTTAAGACACACAACTTCTATGCTGATATGTATCCTCTGTCTGCTACAAGTGATGAGAAATGATGCTTTGTTTATTTATCAATTATGAGAAATATCATATTAATCATATTTCTGTGAATATCTCCATAAAGGAGCATCACACAGTAATGGTTAAGGTATCATTTTAAAGCTGACATTCATACAAACAAATTAAATACAAATTGTATGGGTCTACATGGTACACTGACCAAGATATTGTGCCTTGTTTTTCCAAAAAGGTAAAAAATATGCACAATATCAGCATTCCTTGCCAAATATTTAATAAAGACTTTGTTACACACTATCAATGTTTACACTGCTGGAAAGGTCAGTGTCTCCTGAACAACCTTTACATTTACATTTTAGTCTAGCTCTTACAGTTAAAGAATTATGAACATTTGTTTTCCGTATGGTTAATGGATTTTCTGAAAATGAGCTCAGGCTGCACTGTTGTTCCTATGGTGGAATTAAGCAGGCAGCTTTTTCTGAGCTGCTCTGGAGTGAATAAGATAAGCGCCCTAGGAAGACGAGTCATTGAAAGGGTGTCATGCATGACTTCTGAAGGATCAGGTTTAAGCCTAGCTGGGACAGTAAGGTTGACACTTCCTCTAGCAATTCCAAACACCTGGTTACAGACTACATACATACATACAGAACAGCAAGTCATCCAAATAAGGAAAAATATGAATACCATTCTGAGACCTGCCAAGCAGAGGTAATAGCCACTAGAACGGTTGTTTTCAATGAAAGGAATTTTATACCAACTTTAGCTGCAGACTCAAAGGGTAATAAAGTGACTTTTTCCAGCACAAAACTAAGGTCCCCAGCAAATAAGGAAGTCTTTCTGTGTGGCCTAAGGCTGACAACACCTTTAAGGAATGAATTTATAAGAGGTTGAAAAAAAACAGGAGGCTGCATAGGTAGACAGACTAAGGAATTAAATTCATAAGAGGTTGAAAAAACAGGAGGTTGCATAGGTAGACAGAGATGGCTGAAGTGTGAATCTTAAGAGTAGGACAAACCAGATTTGAATAAGTCAGCCAGGTACATTAGGATGTTGGTGATCTCTGCTTGTTTCAGAATGATGCTCTATTGTTGACACAAGATAGAAACACTTTTCCATTTTGATATATAGCATTTTCTAGTGCTTGGTTTTCCAGCTTCCTTTAAGATAACTCTCACGTCCAGTCTTTGGAATGTTTGGCTTCTGAACAAAATTTTTCTGGCTGTTTGTTTTAGACTGAAGCAAAACATTCCATTTCTGGCACACCCCAAGACAGACTGATAAGTCTGAACATGTCCTTGTTTAAGGTCCAGTCATGGGGGTTCACCTCTAAGCTAAGTGATCTGTTAATAAACTGTTTTCCTCCAGTTGCAGGCCCAAAGTCTGAGCTGGGTCTCACAGAGACATTGTTAGGTGATGCAGAGGACAGAAGGGAGTTCTTCCCTGTTTTTATGTACCACATCACTGTGGGGTTGTCTGTCTTTACAAGTAAGGTCCCTGATTTCCATAATCCTTTGAAAGCTAGAATGCCCTTAAGAACAGCCATCATCTCCTTTAGGTTTATGTGGCTTTTTAGGAAGTTTGCTTCCCATTTTCCCTGTGCTTGAAGGCATTTGGAATGGGATCCCCATCTAGGTTTGAATCTTCCTCATGTGCAGTCTGGCTAAAGGAAATATTAAGATACATGAGGCCATGCACGCCTATTCTCTCAGGACTTCCCTTGCTGAAATTACCAAAGGTACTGTGTTAGGAATATGATCTTTTCCCCTGGGAGAAAAGACCTCTGTAAGTATGTGTCCAGCAAAGCCGCTAGAAAAGCAAGTTTTCAAGACACAGTGACATTGGATGTTTTTATATTTAGTGGGATTCCATATTGAAACATAGGGCAGAGAGAAGCTCCACCACAGAATTTGCTTGGATCTAGCAGTCATCTAGGTAGCATTAAATATGGATGCCCTTCATCCTCCAGAAGATGATTACTTGGTGCAGTACATAAGCCAAAGGGTACAGCAAGGAACAGATTGTAATTTCCACCTGCTTTGAAATGAAGACACTTTCTGTGAGATGTTGCAATGGATACATGTAGATGGACATCAGTGACCATGAATGCCTGAAGAGATAACATAGGTAGAAGCGTTTGGAGAGTTAGCATTTTGAACTTGTGAACAATGAGGAACCTGTTTAATCTGGAAAGATGTAAGTGAGTCTTCAAGTTCCTTCTTTTCTTGGGACAAGGAAAAATCTGGAATAAAAAGAAGTTGTGTGTTACCATAACGTTCCATTTGTGTTGTAGATCTTTATTCATTCATTACTGTTAGGACTTCGGTTCCGTTCTCGGAACCGATATGGCCGTTTCCAAGCTCATGCCAGCCAAAAACTCTCAGCTAAGTCCTACCCATAACGCCCCTCTCATAGTCTCTCTAGATCAAGTTTGCCCACCCCTATATTAGAGAAATAGTAAGAGAAAACAGTAGGAGGCTCTGTCTGAACAAATACCCTAACCAGGAATTCCTAAAGTCCACCAGGAGTCAGGCAGGTGGAAGGAGGGTGGGAAGTAATGAATGAATAAAGATCTACAACACAGATGGAACGTTATGGTAAGACATAACTTCTTTATCTGATGTTGTAAATTTTTACTCATTCCTTACTGTTAGGACAGAGTCCCCAGCTACTTGAGTCCTGGGTGGCCCTAAGGAAGGATATTCCTGAGCACCATAGAACCAAAAGATGCTTTGTCCCCTGGAGGCCAAATCCAATTTGTAATGAGTGATAAAGGTATGAGGTCTTGCCCAAGTAGCTGATGTGCAGATATCATCCATAGAGGCTCTGGAATGAAAAGCCACAGAAGTAGCCATCAATCTAGAAGAATGAGCCTTTATTCTGGAAGGTAAGAATAGCTTATTTTGATGGTAGATAAAGGTAATGACATTTCTAAGCCAGAAGGATAGAGTCACTTTGGAGACAGGTTTACCCAATCTGGGTCCTGCAAAGGCCACAAACAACTGATCCATTTTCCTGAAAGATTTAGTCTTGTCTAAATAACAACAAAGCTGCCTATGAACATCAAGGATGAGCAAGAGATACTCCTCTCTGTTTGAACGTTGAGGGAAGAAAACCGACAGGTCAACAGATTGGTTAATGGGAAAACCAGACATGACCTTGGGCAAGAAAGAAGGGTCAGTACAAAGGGATACTCTATCCCCTATGGAAGTTCAAGTAAGGTGTTTTGACACTCAAGGCCTGCAACTCAAATACTCTTCTTGCTGAGGTAAATGGTACTAGAAGTAGAATCTTCTATGATAAAAATTTTATATCACAAGAATCAAAAGGCTCGGAAGGAGGGCCTGTTAATGACTGAAGTACTAAGGTCAAGTCCCAGGGTTCTACGGGGGGGCTTGACAGGAGGTTTAACGTGTAATACTCCTTTCAAAAAGGTTTTGCACAGGCGGTGTGACATAACAGAAGAATTATCAAATCCATTATGAAAATTTGCGATAGCTGCTAAATGTATAGTGAAGAGTCGTCAGGTATTGTAGGATCTTTTGAGTAGGCATAGAGAAAGGATCTAAGTTCTGATCTTTGGCCCAAATAGAGAACCTAGTCCATTTACTAGAATAAATTTTCCTGGTGGAAGGTTTGTGTGAAGCCAGAAGAATTTCACGAATGGGAGATGAGATATCAGGCAGCCTGGCAATCATTGGAAGTGAAGGAACTAAGCTGTGAGACTGAGGCTGTGGAGACTGGGGTGAATCATTCCCTGAGGATCAGCTAGCAGACCCTGGGAATGATCCAGGATCCATGGGCTGTGAATCAGATGAGGCCATAGAAATGGGAACCAGACTTGACGGAGCCATTAAGGGGCAATGAGGATCACTTTGCTTCTCAAACTTTGAGCTTTCTGGAGGAATTTCGAGATGAGGGGAAACGGGAAAGGCATTCAGTAGACCCGGGGGCCAATCGTGATTTAGAGCATCCCTCGGGGTTTCCCCCTGAGGGGGGATCAGGGCAAAGTAGCTTCTGCATTTGTTGTTTAAGGGGGAAGGAAACAGATCGCAGCAAGGCTTGCCCCAGCGGTGGAAAATCTGATCTGCTATTACAGGATTGAAGGACCACTCATGAGGCATCAGGATGTTCCTGCTCAGATTGTCCGCAATAAGGCTGGAACTCCCGGGAATGTGTGTTGCTATAAGAAAGCAGTTGGAAGCTATTGCCCAGTGCCAAATCCTCATGGTTTCCAGACACTAGGGGTTAAGACCTGATTCTGCCTTGCTTGTTAATATACCAAACGACTGACATGTTGTCTGAATGAATAGCAATGGTCCCAGAAGGGAGGGATGTATGGAACGTTTGCAACGTTAAGAAAACTACCCTCAGTTCCAGGACATTTATGTGAAAATTGGCCTCCATGGGGACCAGGTGCCTTGGACCGTCTTTCCCTGCAAATGCACCCCCCTACCCTAACAGGGAAGCATCCATGGTTACTGTGGCCGTGGGCTGGGGGAGACTGAAAGTACAGTTGTGTACACTTACCATAAATGTAGATGTTCGAGTGTCTTCACTGTTGCAGTCATCACTGTAGGGTTCTTCCTGCTGGCAGGCAGCCCTCGGTCGGCCAGAATCCCAAAGTCTGGGTCCGGCATCGGCTGTGTACTCACCCTCTCTGACGTCAGTGCACCAGGGGTACAAAGCTCCCAGCCGACGCCATGTTCTCCAGTTTTTCTTGCCCCAGATGTCAGGTGCCCAAAAGTAAAGGCTAAAAGTAAAACAAAAATGTAACATACAACAAACCCCATACCCTGTAGCAAATACACCTCAGAAGAAGGGTGAAGCAGGAAACCACACCAATAAAAGTATAAGAGGGGACAGGAGGGTGGGTAACCCAGACTGCAACAGGTGAAGACACTCGTTTATGGTAAGTGTACACAACTGTACTATGTTCATCGTGTTTCACTGTTGCAGTCATCACTGTAGGGTTGAATCCCAAAGCTGAGATAAAGGGTGGTGGTTATTGAGTAGAAGGGGCGGCTAGAAGGCCTTGCAAGACTGCAGAAGCAAAGCCTGCCCTGGACTTAGAATAAAGAGGGAGATTATAGTGCTTAGAGAAAGTATGCACTGAACTCCAAGTTGCAGCTTCCAAAATATCTTTGGTAGGTACTCCCCTGAGAAAGGCAGCTGAAGTAGCAGCAGCTCTGGTAGAGTGAGTCCTAATTTTTCCTGGGATTTGCTTTCCATTATGAGAGTAACAAAATCTGATTCCATGAGCAATCCATTTAGAAATGGTCTGTTTTGAAATAGCTTTGCCTTGGGAATTTGCTGCATAAGAAACAAACAGTTGTTCTGTTTTCCTGATATCCTTGGTTCTGTCCAGGTAAAAGCGAAGCTGCCTGTGCACGTCCAAAGAATGCAAGATCCTCTCCCCATTATTTTGTGGATTAGGGAAAAAAGTTGGCAGGTGAACAGTTTGGTTTAAAGCCACTTTAGAAACCACTTTAGGCATGAAAGTAGGGTTAGTCCTCAAAGAAACCCTGTCTTGCTGAAAAATAATGTAAGGTTCCACAGCCATGAGCGCTTGTAACTCTGAGACTCTCCTGGCTGAAGTTAAAGCAAGTAGGATAACAGTCTTCCATGATAAATACTTTATATCAGATGTGGCAGCAGGCTCAAACGGAGACAGAGTAAGTTTTTCCAGGACATAATTGAGGTCCCAGGCAGGAATGGGTGGTGTCCTAGGGGGCCTTAAATTTTTTGCTTCTCTGAGATATTGTTGCAGAAGTGGATGTGAAAAAATTGGAGGATCTGTATTATAATGTGCAGAGATAGCTGAGGCATGTATTTTTATGGAGGAAAAAGATAAACCCTTATGCAACATATCTGTTAGGTAATGTAAAATCAATGGAATATTTGGAATGAGAGGATCTGAATCCTGAGCATGCATCCAGGTGGAAAATCTCTTCCATTTACCTTCATAAGATTTCCTAGTGCTAGGCCTTCTGGCTTCTAAGATAACATCCATGACCTGTTTGGAAAGGGTAGGATTAATCATAGACCCTGAATACGCCAGAGTTTTGATATGAGAGTGTAGGACCTGGCCCTGATGTTGAGACAAAAGATTTGGAATCTGAGGTAGAATCCAAGGAGGTTCCTGGGATAGATTTATCAGTGTTGAGTACCAAAACTGTCGAGGCCAATTTGGGGCTAGTAAGATCAGCTTTGGTTTGTCCTGTTTTATTTTTAATAACACCCTTGGTAGAAGAGGTAGTGGTGGAAAGGCATACCCCGAGAGGTTCCTCCAACTGAATGAGAGAGCATCCACTTTCCATGCTAGCTTGTGATATGTCCTTGTGCAAAAATTCTGTAACTGGTAGTTGTGGGGAGATGCAAATAGATCTGTGTCCGGGCAGCCCCAGGCTTCTGTAATCATCTTGAATATTTGGGTGTCTAGCATCCACTCATGTAGGTCTGACAGGTTCCTGCTCAGGCTGTCTGCCAGAGTGTTTTGTTTCCCTGGCAGGAATTGAGCCTGTAGGTCCACTTTGCAAGCTAGTGCTGTGTTCCATAGAGTCATGGCTAGTCTGCAAAGGGGGTAGGAGTGTGAACCCCCTTGCTTGTTTATGTACCACATAACTGTGGTGTTGTCTGTCCGTATCAGTAGCTGGCCCGGCTGTAAAAGATCCCTGAAAGCCAAGAGGGCATTCTGCACAGCTAACATCTCTTTTAAATTGATATGTAGATGCTTCTGATCCTCTGTCCAAAAACATTGCAGGCCTTTCCCCTGCAAGTGGGCTCCCCATGCATAGTCCGAGGTGTCCGTGATTATCACTTGGTAGGCTGGAGGTAGACTGAAGGCTTTCCCTTTGTTTTGAAGACATGCCATGGCCCACCAATGGAATTCCTTTTGCAGGCAAGGCAAAACAGCAATCTCTGTTTCTAGACTGTGACAATGCTGGGACCATACACTTTTTAGGTACCATTGTATCTTCCTCATATGCAGTCTTGCATATGGTATGAGTAGGATGCAGGAGGCCATGTAACCCAAAGCCTGCAGGAATTTCCTTGCAGTTAGCTGAGACATTAACGCCAGGCTTTTGAAAGTTGAAGCCAGCTGTAGTTGTTTTTCTGATGTCAGGAATGCCATCTGGGTTATTGTGTTTAAAAGAGCACCCAGGAAAGTTATCTGTTGAGTGGGTGTCAAATTTGACTTTTTTACATTCACAGTGAATCTCAGGTACTTGTGTAGATTCTGAACAAATTCCAGGTGCTGGAGTAAAATGTCCTTGCTGTCTGCTTGAATAAGGCAGTCGTCCAGATAAGGGTAAATTTGAATTCCCTTGAGTCTGCAGTAAGCTACTACTGGTGCCAGGCACTTGGTAAAGACCCGGGCGCAGTAGACAAGCCAAAGGGCAGCGCAGAGAATTGGTAATGTTTCGAGCCCGCCTTGAACCTGAGGTATCTTCTGCATTCCTGTCTGATAGGAATGTGTAGGTAAGCCTCCTTTAAATCCAATGTCACCATCCATGCATTTTTGCTCAACATTGGCAGGAGCTGCTGCAGAGTAAGCATCTTGAACTTTGGTATCTCCAGGAAAGTATTTAACACTGACAGATCCAGGATGGATCTCCCAAGTATTTTGCTTTCTGGGAACTAGAAAAAGTCTTGAATAAAAGCCATGTCCCATCTCTGAATTTGGAACCAGTTCTATGGCCCTCATACCCATGAGGGACCTCACCTGTTTTAATGCCTCTGCCCATTGAGTTTTTGGTAGGTCTGGCCATCCGTTTGGTTTTGGTAAGATGTGAAAGTGGAATTTGTAACCTCTTAAAACTACATCCAGAACCCACTTGTCTTGGGTTATGTAAGTCCAATTTCGATGAAAAAGAGAAAGTTTTCCTCCCAGAGGAGCTTCCAGGAGAGAGGTTCCTGGAGCCATGCAGGGGGAGTCATTGAGCCTGTTTCCTATAAGGTTGAGACCTATCTTCTCCACCCCTGGGGGTGGAAGCACTCCACTGTCTAGGTCTATAAGAGGTCTGTGTTTGGGCCTTCCCTCTGGGGCATCTATATTTACCCCTCTGAGGCCTGTCCGAGCTGGGAAAGGACCAATTTTTAGATGGCCAATTTCTGCTAAATATAGGAGGCTGAACTTGTAAGAAATCCTTAACCGTTTGCATGGATTTTGCCTTATCCTCCATTTTCTTTATAACCTCTTCAGCCTTAGACCCAAACAAAACATTATGTTGAACAGGAGCATCCAGTAACTTTGCTTTCACTTGATCAGGCAAATTTTGTTCCTTTAACTAAGCATGCCTTCTAATGACCGTGCCAGTGGCAGCCGCACTGTAAGAGGCCTCCAAAGCATCAAAACCACAGTGTAAGGTATGTTTCCCCACCTGCTCAGTAGCATGCATCAAGTCATGTAATTCCTTATTGTCTGCACATGCAGTAATGGTACCCAGTTTTTGTTTCATAACAGACAAAAGGTATTGCTGATACTTCAACATATGAAATTGACGATTTAAAGCCCTAATAGATAAAGTAGCAGAAGTGTACACTTTTTTGCCCCATTTCTCCAAAGCTCTAGAATCCTTATCTGACGGAATAGAGTTCTTAGCAGTGGCGGCCTTAACACCCTTAGGACCCTGAGAAATGGTTTCTGGATCAGCAGTAGGATTTTTATAAAGAAACTGGTGGGAGTCAGGGACTCTGTAATATCTATCAGGCTTAGCAGGGGCCGGAGGAAAGGAGTCAGGAGTTAAATTAGACTCAGAAAAGACATCATCCACAATATCCAAAATAGGAGGAATAGCCAGGGGTCTGTGTTGGGGAAGAAGAAGGAAATCCCTAAGCCTTCTCTTAGATTCAGAGTACTCCTGTCCTTCCCAATGAAAATGTTCCCTCATGTCATGTAAAGTTTCCCCAAAAGAATAATCCTCAGGAGGAGAAGCTGAAGGAATGGATTCCTCAGCATCCGAATTCTCATAAGGAGGGAAAGTATAATCCTGTTCAGAGGAAGACACTGAAGAGATAGATGCCTGATCAGAGGATTCATAATCCAATTCTTGTCTTGGCCTTTTGTCTGGAGGGGGATGTGAACCCCTAATCATAGTTAGCAAGTCCTCCACCATTTTAAGCATTTGTTTTTGAGATTTAGGTCCCGGATCAGAGGAGGCCTGGGCTTGAGTCTTTGTTTTAGAAGGAGTCTTTGCCTTTGTCTTTGCCTTTGCCTTTACCTGAAGCTGCGTAGGCCTGAAAACCTCCTTGGAAGCCGGTACCTGCACAGCGGCTCCGGACCCATCCGAGGGAGCATTATCCGAAGGTCCTGCACCTGGAGTATTCGAAGGCCTAGTTGGCTCCTTGTGGGAGTCCGTTTCAGCAAGCGGTTCTGTAATGGCCAACGACAGGGGCTGCGAAAATGCCTCACTGATGACGGCCGAACCAGCAGCTGACTCTGATTGTAAACTGTCGTCTGATTTGGACCTTGGAGGCCTATCCTTATCCTTGTGCCTTTTATGAACTCCGGTAGTTGGAAGCGTGTCCAACGATATGTTATAATTAAATCACCTGCCAAAGTAATGAAAGGCAAAATCGTATCTCCGTTTAATAGTACATTGATTAAATCTAGCACAAAACCGACAACTAGCTACGTCGTGGTCAGGGCCTAGACAAGGAATACAGTAAGAGTGAAAATCCTTATGAGGTATTTGCTTCCCACATGAAATACAATTATTAACTTTTTCTGACATCGGTCTGGAGCAAGAAAAAAGTTTCCCCAATGGGGTACTTAGCTTTGAAAAGAAGAATGTCTTCGGTATGAAGCACCAAAAATAGCAGGAGTCAGCCGACCGTCACTTGCGAACTGCTTCCACCGCGCGGCAAGAAAGACTGGAGAACATGGTGTCGGCTGGGAGCTTTGTACCCCTGGCGCACTGACATCAGGGAGGGTGAGTACACAGCTGACGCCGGACCCAGACTTTGGGATTCTGGCCGACTGAGGGCTGCCTGCCGGCAGGAAGAACCCTACAGTGATGACTGCAACAGTGAAACACGATGAACATCGGTCGACACCAAAGATTCGATTCTGACTTCATCCACCATAGCATTTCCTCCTTGCAAAGGTTTGTAAGATGTATCATGTGGTCGAGTGGGTGAGTTAAGATCGACCATTGTGAAGAAAGGAACCACTGTAGTATTCTCATGTGCAACCTCGCCAGTGGTACTACAGTAATGGCAGCTGCCATGGAGACTAAGAGTTGCAGTACAAGGCGTGCTGGTACAAAGGTCTGTGGAAAAAGGGCTTGGATTTGGTTTCTTATTTTCGAAAGCCTGTGAGGAGGAAGGGAAGCTTGACAGGATGTTCTGTCAAAAACTGCTTCAACAAATTGTTGGGGACATTTGAGATTTGTCCTTGTTGACTGTAATCCCCAAGCAGAGAGTGAGGCCTTGAGTGTAAGACAGGCTGTAGATTAGAAGATTCCTGGTCGGGGCGGTAAGGAGCCAATCGTATAGATATGGAAACACCTGGAATCATTGTAGTCAAAGATGAGCTACTACAACTGTCATACATTTGGTGAACACTCGAGGGGCTGTCGAGAGACCGAATGGCAGTGCTCTGAACTGGTAGTGATTGGCTCCCAGCCAGAAGCGGAGAAATCTCTGGAAGTGGTGATCCATCTTTATGTGATAATACGCATCCTGGAGATCTATAGAGCACATCTAGTTGTCCCTCCCTAGAAAGGGGAGAATGGACTGTACCATGACCATCCGGAATTTTTGAGGTTTGATAAATTTGTTCAATAGACTGAGATCCAGGATTGGTCTCCAGTCTCCTGTCTTTTTTGGCACTAAAAAGAACCTCGAGTAAAGCCCGGATCCTCTCTGGTCTGGTGGGACTGGTTGGATGGCGCTTTTTCTTAGCAGCTTTTCAATTTCTGAGGCTGCTACCTCCCTCTGATTGGAGGATACATCGGGGATTCGTTTGACGGGTCTGCGAGTTAAACTGAAAGGTATCTGGTAGCCTCTGGATATTATTCTCTGCACCCAAACATCGGTAGTAGTTAGTTGCCAGGCCGGTAGGTGCAGAGAAAAACTACCCCTGACTGCTTCCAGAGGAAAGCAATAGGGCCGCCACTCAGGAGCGCTGGTAGGGTCGTCTGGAGAAAGAATTTCCAGTGCCCTGGTTACATGGACTCCCTCTACCCCGAAAGGGGCATCTTCAAGATGAGTTGCCCCCTCTACCCAGGGGAGAATTGCTCACCATGTGTGTCATGGAAGGATCCTTGGGATTCTTGAACCACAATTTTCCTCCCCTCTGGTTCCTGGAGTAGGACCTCTGGGGGGTGGAAAAACATATGCCCACAGCAGACAAGGTCTTTCCATCTTTCTCACCTTATGCTAGTGTGTGTCGTACTTTGTGACCAAAAACTGCAGATTCGTCGACAGGAGCGTTGATGAAGGAAGATTTAAAGGGGTCTGCAAAATCACACAAATGCATCCAAGCATAACGTCTCATGACAATGCCTGATGCGGCAGCTCGAGCTGACCCTCGGTGGTGTGATATATCAAACACATTGAGGAGTTTGAGATAGATTCAAGGGTATCTAGCTGTGAGGCGACAGTGTCACGCACCTCATCAGGCAATACCCCCGCCAAAGAGGAAGACATTTCAGAGATTAGGTCTCTTTCGAGGCATGTGAAGTGTGCCAGATAGTTCAGCATCTGAATGGCAAAGATCGCTGAAGCATAGGTCCGCTTCCGTAGTCTATCCATGGCCCATGGCTCCCTATTCGAGGATGGACAGTGGAACTATCTTCTGCCAGTTCCCTCTTGGTGGCCACTGCCATGACCATGAAATCAACCGTCAACTGCTTGGACCAGTTGGGCTGGTCTTCAGGGGTGGATAGAATTTTGTTCGGCCTCCGGAAGACAGTTTCTACGTTGTCCATTGCCTTCCAGGCATGTTGCATGATCAGCTTAATAAGCTCATCAGCAGGTGGGTTCACCCAGGAAGTAGATGGCTGGGCACAGAAGGCCTGCAAGAACACCGATTCCTCAGAAGAAGGGTTAGAGGACTTCCAGTCTCCCCACTGCTTGAGGATTTCGAGAATGTCTCCAAATAAGACGTCGTCTGGGGGAGATCGTGGGGACCCTTCTCCCTCATCGCAATCAGTGTACTCAGTGCTAGATTCCTCAGGGGAATCAGGGTGCTTACTCTTGCACCGCTGCTTCCGGGGTGGCTCCCTAGTGGGATCTTCTGAGGAGAACTCCGGAGAAAGGGTTCCCTTCAAAGGGAGGCCTTGCGACTCCAGTGCCTGGGATCCTGAAGTAGGGGGTTGGGACAGCTGCATGATAGAGGGGGGTTCTGGTGCCAATGCCATTGATGCTGACTGCGAGCCTGTGGAGGCAAGAAGCCTCTCCATCACCTGGAAAGCAAGCCCGCCCAAGGAGGGATGGGAGCCCAGAACAGAAAAGGACAACCTCGGAACCAGGGTCACACCCTGTCCTGAGGAGCCCACCTCCAGGTGAGGAGCTCCAAGAGGACTGGAAGCTGTCGGAGCCATGGACATAGACAGTGCCAGTGAAAAAATAGGCGCTAGGCTAGGTATCAAGGTGCCGACAGTCCAAACAGTGCTCCGAGAGTGCACTGGTTCCAACAGAGCCGATGCAGCAAGGGTGGTCAGTGCCAACAGGGAAAACTCTGCAGTTGGGGCCGAGACAGTATGCACCGGGGTGGACATTGTACCGAAATCTCTGGGACCTGGGTAGAGGCCGAAGGATAAACAGGTGAATATACTGTAAAGGGCTCAGAGCCAAAGGGGACGGAAGGTCTAGCTGGGGTGGCCAATCCCCTTGCTGCCAGAAGCTGGTCCACAACTCGCACTACATCATGTTCAGAAAGACTCCTGGTGGATGTATAGGAGGCTGCTGAAAGAGAATCGGGTCTTTCAAGAAAAGAGCTAAACCGATGCCCTGAAAAAGGGGTCGTATGTTGAAGATCATCTGGTTCTTGGGAGATATTTGAGTTTAGGAACTGAGGTCAAAGTCTGTGGAGCCGAATAAGCTATCAGCACTGTGGCTGGGGATGGTTGTGAAAGCCATTGTCAGAACCAAGGACAGCACCGAAGCCGACGGTGCCGAATCTGGAACCGAAATAGGAGTCAACATCAGAGATGGCACCAAGGGAGAAGACACAGGGCCTGGTGCCGAAGATGTCTGCACTGAGAAAGCACTGAGCTGACTCAGTTCCATAACTGAGAGAGATGCAGGAACAGAGTGACTCCATTTTTCCTAGTGTTTCTTGGTCTTAGGAGGCGGTGAGACCTCCGACCCAGAGAGAGCCTCTGAAAAACGTGTTTTGATTAAACCTTTCAAAATTAGCTTGTTTTTGCGCTCTGCTAGAGTGCAATTGCTAAAACTAGAACAAATATCACAAGCAGCATTTATATGGTCCACGCCCAAACAGTAAACACATCGAGCGTGGCTGTCCGAGTTGGGCATCTTACTCCCACACTTGTCACACTGTTTACACCCCAACTTAACTTTGTCCGACACAGTACAGGCAACAAATGGCTATCGTAAAGGAAACAACAACAAGAGAAAGAAAGGGAGAGAATACCAATGATGTTATTAAAAAATACCACAAGTGGTAAAGGAAGGCCTACCAAAGGCAGCAAAGAGAGGGACAGTACCAACGATGGTAGAGATTTAACTACCAAAGGTAAAGGGTAGGAAATAGAAGCAGGTTATAGGCGATAGGAAGAAAAGGCAAAACTGACTAAAAAAACTATAAATTTTAACAGAAACTACACAAAAAAACAAATTTCCACTTAGCTTTGAGAGAGAGACGCTAGGCACATCTGACGAGGAACGTGGCAAACGAGATCTGGAGAGACTATGAGAGGGACATTATGGGTAGGTCTTAGCTGAGAGTTTTTGGCTGGTGCGAGCTTGTAAACAGCCATGTCGGTTCCGAGGATGGAACCGAAGTTCTAACAGTAAGGAATGAATAAAGATTTACATCAGATTATATATTTTCTCCTTTCTTGGGGAGATGCTCTTTCTATGAAGCCTTGCTGCATGCTGTAGCAGATCTTCTTGGACCTCAACCTTTCAAAATTGATTTGATATGACAGAAGGAATGCCTGCAGGCTTTGTTCAAGAGGCTAACTAACAGTCGCTAACTGGTTTTGATAATGTTTAGCACCAGGTCCATTTATGCTAAAAGAAGGAATGCCTTCCACATAGTTTTGCAGAAAGGACAGTGCAGTTTGGAGGTTGGATTTGCAGGATGGTTGGTGTTTAACATGAGGAGAATGGAACAGGAAGGGTCTGGCTATGTCATGGTTGCTCCCTGCTGGGTTCCTGTGGTCAGTGGCCAGTAGGCCTACAGGTAGGTTCTGACTGCCATAAAAAGATGTTGCCTCAGTGATCCATCCCTTCTGACCCTTCTCCCTCTTTGCCTGTGCACAGAGGAAGGAAAGGAGCAGGACTTAGTGGGATTGTTTCGGCTAAACTTGGGTTCCTAAACCTGCAGAAAGCCTTGACAGTCTGGATAGTTTTGGCCTTTTCTTGTATTTTGAAAATAGATTCTGCCTTGGGTTAAAATAAAAAGTCACTGTCTAGGAGAGCATCCAGTATCTCCCACTTAACGTGGATCTGGAAGGGGGTGTTTCATAGGCATGTCTGAGGATAACAGACCCTGAGGCAGCTACCCTTCTTGAAATTCCAAAGCATCAAAGTCATAATGTAAAGAATGTTTTGCAACTTGGGAAACAGAGTTGCAGATATTCAGCAATTCTTTGGAGACAGCCCTGTCTTCCATTCCTTCCAGCTTTTCCTTCATATAGTCCAGTAGAGTTTCCTGGTACTTAACTATATGAAATTTGCAATTGAGAGATCTTGTAACCAGAGTGGCAGAATTACAGACTTTTTTGCCAAATCTGTCAAGGGTCCTCCCCTCCTTATAATTTAGTTAAGGGTTCTTGAAGTCCTACCCTTAGCTCCCTTGGGATCCTGAGTCACCACTTCAGGATCAGCAGTAGGATTCCTAAACAGATGTTTGTGGGAATCCAAGACTCTAAAAAAGTGTTATGGCTCCCTAGGAGTACGTGGTTGGGAATTAGGCTGCAGGGAAGAGTCCAATCTGGCATCATCCACTACTTATAGCACTGGAGGAATGACCAATGGTTTATGCTCAGGGAGTTTCAAACATTATCTGACCCTTCCTTGGACTCAGAGTAGCCCTATGCCTCACAGAGGAAATGCCTCTTCATTTTATGGAGAGTTTCACCAAAGGTGAAGTCCTAAGGTGGTGAGGCTGAGGAAAGGATATAATCAGCTTCAGAGTGGGCATATGGGCTAGTAGAAATTTAGTCTAAATAACCCAGCTCATCCTCATCTGAGTCTAATGAATCAGCAGAAACAGATTCTGTGGTCCCAGGAAGTCTTGTTGGACAGTGCAGTCTGGAAGCTACAATTTGAAGTAGGTCCTTATCCAGTCTAAGTAGTTCCTATTGACAGGCCTGTTGGGCTGAGAGCCAGAAGACCTAGGTTGAGTCAAACCAGGAAGAATCCTTTTAGATTTGGCCTTATTCTTGGGTCTAGCTGCAGTATCAGAAGTACTGGGACCAAGCCAAAAGTAGGCAACCATGGGGTGTGCACAACATACTGATGACCATGAGAAGATTTACGGATTCTGCCCTTCCAGTTGATGATCTACATGAGCTGGAAGCTAATGCCTGCAGAGCAAACTCAGACTCAAACAACAACCCTTGTCCTTTTGGCTTGAGCAGACAGAGGGGCCAGGAGGCATATCTGACTCCAAAGGGTCCTTGACAGTAGACTCCAACATACCTTTAGTCACTGAAAAGGACTTTGAAAATGTCTCCTGTCCTTCAATAATTACCAAACCTGGGCAGACTGGCCAATAGTGAAGCTGTGTCATCTGCCACCTTTGGATGTTTCAGACACTGCTCTCTACACTTAAGAAAGGGGTCAAAAATGGAAGAACTGGTGGACACCATAGCTCATTAGGATCCCTTATGCCCTCTTTTCTAAAAACTGATCAAGGGATTCTGCCCTTCATCACCATAATGAGGACAGTTAAGTAAGTTGTGCTCCAGGCCTAAACAAAACAAACAAAGGGTATGATAGTCCTGATGTGGAATAGCTTTTTTAAGATTGGTCCTAGTACTCACCTAACAGAGCAGACAATAAACACTGAAGGGTTCCCCAATGGATATCTTAGCTTTTCAATGAATCCTGGTGTTCAGCCCAACCCATGCAGTCTATGGATGTGGATGCTTCAGGCACTGATGACAACAAAGAGCTTTGAGATGGCACTAGCCAATGGCCATTATGTCCAGACATTCTGACGTCAGGTACAGGATGTCTCCCAGCCGAGGAGGAGGGCTTCAAATCTCTATAATTTGGGCTGGCCAGGGGCTACACAGCAATAATAACACACATTCTTTTTACTGCAACAGTGAAGCACAATGGACATCAAACATTACTGAAAGAAGTAGATGAAGACACTTAATGAAGTTTGCTATTTTTGTGAATTTATGTGGAAATTTGCTTTGAGTCAGTGAAAACCTTTGTGGAACAGATTTTGGTAATTTTTGGTTTTAATGGTGGTCTGCACTTTCAGCATACTTTTGTTATTGGTCCAAAACAAAGTTATTACCCACGGGCCTTTTGTAGCTCTTCTTCCAGTCTGCTGTAGTCCATGAAGTGGATGATAAAATGAAGGGGCTATTTCCATTCCTTACTCAAGCAATATCCTGTTAATGCTGCTGTTAGCTCTTGCCTTATATACTAAAAGGTTGGTTACCTTCCCTGCCATCTGGTAGTCCAATGAGTTGCAGACTGTTTCTGTGTCTCCTCTTCCAAGTCATCTAGCTTCAGTTTATGCAGAATAATGTTCTTCAGGCACCCAATCTGTTCTGCCTGTATGTGTGCCATTTTTGTATGGGTCAAGAGCTCCTTACACCACTCTACCAAGCTAGTGGTGACTTCCTGCAGCTGAAACACCTGGCAGCTTGTCATCTCTAATATTAGTAGACTCCATTAGCACCTGCTCTTCCAGTATAGTAAAGGTATCTACAGTTTCTTGTACACCTGTTGCCTCCATGCCATGTGGCTGTATTGTGGTAGTCATAGCCATATGGCCACCATACAGTGTTGGTCTCTAGCCACTTTAAAAATATCTGATAAGAGCAACACACTTAACACAGCCAATACCATGGCTAAACCAACACTACTACTATATTTCAAAAGATATTAAATGGGAGCACATCACAACGCTGACGCTTTGATCCCCTAAAATCCCTGTACAAGCAAACGGTGCACTTTACAAAAAACAATCACATTGTCCACCCAAGTGTGTTCCCCAGAAAATTCACTTCTGCTAGGTTTAAAAACGTTATCCTTTTAGCCTACTTGCTCTCTGATTCTCTGTTTTCTGTGTTTAATGAAAATGAATTTAGTAATTGGCTTAGTTTCTGGTGTCATTCTAAGGGGGTGCAATATTTGTCAGCATGGAAGGGGATGGTCAACAGGTCATGCTACTTTACCAGGGATGGTCTGCACCTCTCCTCTCTAGGCTTTCGAATATTAGCTAAAACATTGTCTTCCCCCATAGTGCCTTTTTTTTAGGCAATGCCAAACTGAAAGTACTTCCAACATAGCAAGTCAAAACCAAGAAAATATAAAGGTATTACACTACTCAGTGCTAAGAGTCTAAACAAAAAACTCCACTCCCTAGAAACTCTATCCTAGAGAAAGATGACATCTGTGCATCAATGAAACATGGTTTAAAGCCGCGGAGAGCACATCAACAGTGCTAGGTAATAATGCCTTCCACACATTTAGGCCAGCTACTTCACAGGTCGGGACTAAAGGTGGAGATGTCTCTATTTACATCAAAAATAAATATACTTCAAGGCTGGTCAAACAGGACAATGCACTTGAGCTGCTCCATGTTCAAATCACCATAGGCAAAATCCAATACTATTTCCTTGCAAGCTATAGGTCCCCCTCTATGACCCAGGAAACCCATACCATGTATTTAAACTTATTAGAATCACTAACCATCCAATCAAATACCATATTCATGGGTGACTTTAATTACCCCACTATTAACTGGGAATCCTATATGACAACACAAACTCCCTGGACCAGATAGTCAATACACCAACCAGGGGTGCAACCATACTGGATCTGGACCTTGATAATATGGGAAAGCGCTGCACACCCCCTACTGTAATGCCTTCCTTGGTAAGGTCAGACCACAAAATGGTCTCCTCTGAAGTAAAAATAAAACCTGAATCCCCAGCTAAACCTGGAATATTCAGGACCTATTCTAAGGCTAACCTCCTGCTATTAAGTGAGAACCTGGCAAAATTTCAAGCTCCCATAAACCCTGAGAACACTTCTGCCTATGCAGAACTGTTCACAGAAACCCTGTACAAGTATGTTAATAGCTGGATAGAGGCAGCTGTACCCACCAGGAAGAAGTACAGGACAAACTCAAAAAAACAAGCCACCCTGCTGCAATCACAACTCAATAGGCTGTATGACAGGAAGAAAATCATGACACAAATTAGAAGGTGCAACACCCAGTGGGATAAAAGCATTCTTGTCGAACTAAAAAAACAAATCAGAGGACAAATAAAGTCTACTAAAGCCAAATTTGAGGTAAGCTTGACCTCCCAAGCTAAGGACAACCACAAAGCATTGTTTAGCTATGTCCACAACCTCAAAGGCAATAAACAATTGTGTGCAGATCTAATTGTAAATGGAGCCACCTATACTGAGCCAGAAGACATAGCAAACCTCCTCGCTGATAAATTCAGCACCAACTTTCCCCCTGTCTTCTCCTAAACCTTCCTTCAGGAAATATCATTAAATATAACTCCCCCCTACTATCACTAGTAAGACCAAGAACACAACATCAATGGCCCAGTCAATATCCCAGGATGCCTTCTAAATAGCATGAAACATGACCTATCAGGGCCTCTGGAACTACTATTTAACTGTAGCCTCCAAACAGGTTTTGTGCCTTATGAATGGAGAAAGGCAACAGTCATCCCTCTGCACAAAGGTGAGCCCTCTACAAACCCTGGAAACTACAGACCCATAAGTCTTGCTACTCTTATATGTAAAGCCATGGAAAGAATTATCATGGAGATGACCAACAGACATATGGTAAACCTACAGACACTGGACTCAACCCAGTTTGGTTTCGTCAAGGGCAGATCATGCCTACTAAACCTGGTGGACTTCTTTGAGAAGGTCACCAAAGCAATGGATGAGGGAAAAATTTTTCACACTGCCTACCTTAATCTGGCCAAAGCATTTGACACAATACCCCACTCAGGCACTGTTGACAAACTCAGGAGGTTAGGTGCAAAACAGTATGTCACCCAGTGGGTAGCCAACTGTCTCTCAGACAAGACCCAGAAAGTTAGAACCGGGGAGTCCACCTCTAGAAAGTGGCCAGTCACAAGTGGAGTCCCTCAGGGATCAGTCCTTGGACCACTCCTTATTGGCATTTACTACTCAGAAGTCAAGGCCAATGTCAGTGATCTCTGGCTGACTAAATGTGCAGATGATTACAAATTAGGAGCTGTCACTGAATGTCACACTGACACAAATGTTTTCCAGGAGGGGCTGGACTAAAACTAAATGCTGAGAAATGCATAATAGTATCATTTGGAAAGTCATCCATCCCTCATAACTATCATATTGACAACATATCCCTAACAGTTGACCAAGTAGTCAGGGACTCAGGGACACACATAGATAGTAATCTAGCCTTTGACCATCATGAGTCTACAGTGGTGAGGAAATCATTCTATATTGCTCAACTTATAAATAAAGGTATGGCATCTAAGTCAGAGAAAGTCATTGTTCCACTGTATTCAGCATTCATAAGACCTATCATTGAGTACAATGCCCCTTTTGGTATGTACCTAAACAGGCATATCCTCACTAAAAGAATACCGGGTGTAAGTAAAATGTCCTAGGCAGACTGCCTCAAGGCCCTATCCCTGTATTCTGTCTCCTACAGGCTTTTGAGGGGAGATGTATGACTAGCATTCAGGGCATTATCAAACCCCACCCTGATGGACCTCCTGCATAACCACAAAACAAAGAGCACCGAAATTACCTGTTCTAAAGACTTAAAGCTTGCCTGTGATATACATAGGTCCTTCTGGACAGATAGGTATGTATCCCAGAGATTACCACGTCTATGGAACAGGCTCCCCATCCATGTGAAGCAGAGTCAGAGATTTGGGATGCATGGCTAGGCTTAAAAAGGCCCTTTTGGTCATTAGCCTAGTAAACACCTATGAAGCTATGAACCTATAAGACATCAAAGCAGTTATAAATTAAGAGACTTGTGGTGAAAAGCCCAGCAACAACTTAACACAATCAGAAATTCATGCTGGTTTATGACTTGACTGAGGCACTCTGAAGAAAAAAAAATGTGCAGCAAATAAATTTGAGCCAATATTCAGCTGTGCTCACGTGGGATATGAACACCTGAAGCAGGATAAACTGTAAAAGGCTGCTGATGTGTTAGCTTCACATGACTGGCCTCACTCACCTATGAAAGCTCTAAGTGGGCCTGGCATGGGACCAGCTAAAGTCTTCATAGGGAAAGCAATACTGTTGTCAACACCAGGTAGAACAAAGGCACAGATAGCTAGCATATAACTTCAATTAAATGACTTATTGTTACAATTATGCATATCTGAAGAATATCTACAGTGACCCTTCAGCATGCATAAAAAAGCAAAATGTTTAAGAATGTTCAAGCTCAACAACTTTACTATGTCAAGCCATCTCAAATGTTCAGATAAAGAATTTAACAAATCAGCATCCGATAGGAACGGTATATGATAATACATAAAACAGTCTCCGTGTTCATATAAAAAATGTTTAAAAAAACATCAGCTGACAAGAACAGTGTGCAATAACACACACAGCACTATCCAAGTTCAGATAAAGAATGTTTCTGACAAATCTTCAGTTGAAAGAATCAATGTGCAGGATTGTACCCAGTACCACATACAACAGAATCTTTACACTTGTAACATTTTACTTTATTACATGCTCCCTTAGAAGTCAAATAATTAATTGGTCAGTATTGAACAATGCACTATTCCAGTAAACAAACATAAGTAAATAAATACACAGGTAATATAACATGAGACAAGAAATTATTCCTTACCCCAGCTGCAGTTAAGCAGTCCACAAAGCTCATAGACAGCAATGACACTTCTTTGCACATGGCAGCAGTCAGTCTGATTAAAAAATAATAATAAGTTACCTACTTTGTTTATAATTTCTTGTCAGACAAACAAATCAAAAACAAATCTAAAAATGAAACAAGTAAAGAACAACTTTTTTCTGCTACTTGTTGCAGTTATCTGTTTCAATAGTTACACATATTTGAGGAGTGTCAGTTTTTACTTGTTCATCCTAAAATGAACTATATGATATTAGCCAATTCATCTCCTGTAGTAATCCCATATATATATATAGTATGTAGACACTAACACTGTTGTGTATTTACTTCAATTCTTCTGAAACATTCACATCCAAATGACAAATTGTCCAAAAAAGGGAATCAAAATTTATCAGTGTGGTGTTTTTTGAGCTAGACAAGTATACAAAAATAGGACATTCAGTGGAGAAGAAGTTTAGGAGACAGAAGTCGCAACAATGACAGGAAGATGGGTGTACTGAACAATGAAGCCATATATGGAGTAGAAGTGGGACTGAAATACTTATAAATCTTTTATCAAAGATAGAGCAAACATTTTTAATAGTCTGCAGAAGAGAAACAACATTATTTAAGCAGAGAAGCACCTTTGGCACTTCTAGTTTGCCCTTTTCCCTCTGCAGGGGAGAAGTTGCAGATTTTACCTTCATAGGTTGCTCCTAAGTTAACGACCATTAGGCTCCTTAAAAACCTAGACACACAACTCAAACCTACTTGGATCCAAAGTATCATGGAGTGGGGAACATAATACTAGGGAGATAACTAAAGTTTCCAAAGGGCATTATAATGACTCTTTGGGGCACATATCTCTCTCCAGCATTTTCTGTTTATTTCATAAGCAAAGTTCTAATCCCTGCTGGATCTAGTGTTTCTGGTGCTGTTTTTTTTTTTTGTTGTTGTTTTTCACATGTGCAACAGATCCATCAGGGCTGAGTATGAAGAAGCCAATTAAACCACAAACTAAGAACAACTTGAATAAAAAGCACAAGCTGGTGACCCAAGATTAAGCAAAACAGTGTTTATTGTTCCCCTGACGTCTCAGCTAATGCCTTCATAGAAGAATACTAAACAAACTTCATATGAGTATGAAGAAGCCCTGAAAGCCAGTCAAATATCCCCTCTCAGCAGCCTGTAAGAGAATAAATACAAAGACAGAGACAGCCTTTAGGCAATCAGTGTAGGACAGGGTGCTCATGCCCTGAATTCCTCTGGTAAGAAACTCTGTGGGTGTTCCAACTGTTGTAACTGTTGGATTAGGCACATGCCAAAGGGGGCATTGTATTCAATAATAAGTCTGATAAAGCCAAGTAGAGCGGTACTATAACTTCCTAGGGACTGGATGCCATACCTTTATCTGTAAGTTGGGTGACATAAAATTATTTTCTTACTGACTTAGCTACATGTTGGCCAAAGGCTAGACTGCTTGCTACATATGCTCCCAAATGCGGTACTACTGGGTCAACTCTTTTAGGTGTTTTATCAATAGAATAATTAACTTGGGTAAACAAGTTCCCAAAGGGCATTACAATGATTTTTTTGGCATTGAGTTTTAGGTCATGGCTTTGGTCCCAGTTTGTGACTTTGGTGGTCTAAATGTGTGGAAGGTACTGTCGCCTTGCATTGCTGGAGTACTTTCAATGGCTTTAAACCAAGTCTCAGTCATGGCACAGAAATCTACATTCTCAAGAGAGAAGGGCTTGAAGGGTATGGATTGTTTTACTTAGGCTCCTAGCAATGAAGAGTAATACCTTAAGGTAGCTTTTATACTTTTTCACTATGTTGGTAGTTCGCCTTTTTGGCATTGCCTGAAAAAAGGCTCAAAGGAGGTGAATAAAGTTTTAGCCAGTATATGAAAGCCTAGAGGGAGAGAGACATAGACATCCTTGGCAAAGCAACATGGTCCGTTGACCATGTCCCCCATGCTGACAGATATTGGATCCCCCTGAAGTGACACCAGAAACTAAGCCAACTATTAAAGTAAATCGTTTTATGCTCATTCAGTGGCATCATCCTTGGTGAAGGTTGAATACTGCTGAGTGCAAGGCTCGTACCTCTCGTCTCTTTTCATACAGTCCAGTGACATATATTTCAGATCATTTACACCCACTTGCTGGTGCCTGAGGTGCAGTGACTTGAATACATGTAGGATATTGCAGATCCTAGGCCCAGATAGGCAACTAACCATTATCTTCTCCTTCTTTAACTTGGTGAGAGCAGTATCTATGTGTCACACAATGGAGTCCCAATGACAAATAGTATTCGGTAAGGTGCATCCTTTCCTTATGGGCTTTGCTGTTGTGGGACTACTGGGTGAAGGTTTACGTGACTTGTTTGTTGTTGCTTCTGGAGTGTGTTTTTGTGATTACTGAAGATGGCTGTTGCCATTAGGAGGCTTTGGAGGGCTTTGAGATTTGGGAAGGTTTCTTCTAAGCACTCTTTCCCCAAGGAAACCTGCAGGTTAGTATCATACACTTCTAACATTATTTTGAGGAAAACTAACTTCTTCTCCTTTGTTGGTATAAACACAAGTGTCTGTATGATTTTAAAATTAAACTCCAACAACTGAGACTCCCCAGCAATATTTATTTATTTATTTGACATTTGTTAACCGGGTTGGTCCAGCTGGGCATCAGCCCGTTTTCAGTGGAGACCCGAGGAGAAAAGCTCCAATTACAAAAACAATTAGGATAACATAGGTAACAAAACATAGAAAGTACCAAAAACAATTATAACTCCATAACATATTAATACAAATTATGACTCAAACATATTCAAATTACAGCAAGAGGGTTTTCGCAAAGAAATGAGTAATAAAACTAACAGCTGTTCCCTGGCGTTGGGAGTCAGCAATACACATATGCACTAGCCTCTAAAGCTAAAGACACTGCAGAAGTCTCTGAATACACAGGCAGACACCTTATTTCTGAATATTTTTTTTAAACATCCTCAATCTTTTCAGTTTTCATTACTAGATATTAACTGTCTGTCTGTTCAGAGGGTAGGTGTGCTTGTCTGGAGAGCAAGGCTGAAGTGGGTATGTAAACTTGTCTCCAATGAGTCTTTTCAGTCAGAGCATGAGCTAGACAAAAACAACACATGCTTTTCAACAACATTATAGGAAGAACAGTCACGACCTATACAATGGAAGTAAGCAATAATTAGGGTTACAAGGTCAGTTACACTGGCCATACAAGTACAGCATATGAAAGAAGTGAAAACATATCGACAAAGTAGCCAGTGGACAAAACTTACATTGTTCAACAAAGGAGGAGGATTTACATAGTCAAAGGAGAGCTTACTACCTGAAAATTCAAAAATGGAGTAAATCAACTACATAAATGAAAGTAGTTATTTCAGAACAAGAACGCTAGAATAGTTTCTAACAAAATGACAATTTTGTCTTTTTTTTCATTAGCAAAGACAGTTTAGCTTTCTGTATATGATGCTCGGTAGTTTGACTGAACTTTCCACAGTGTCCAGGGTCAGTAAAGCCGTGACCTAGACCAAGCAGAAAAGAAATCCTCAGTGGCTTAATCTCAAAACAAAGAAAGCTACAGGCACTAATGTACTGATTCCTAGGTTTTAATATACACTCTTCTTTACTGCATTGACTACTCCAGCTAACACTGCTTTTTTTCATGACATGAAAAAGGCTACATTTTAACCACCTTTCAGACAGAGAGTACCACTTCCACACACCGAATAAATCAAACTGGCTGCCAGTCATATCAAGGGCATGGTTATTAAATACGTTTACCTTTATATTATTTATTTATTTATTTGACATTTGTTAACCAGGTTGGTCTAACTGAGGTAGAAGCCCATTTTCAGTGGAGGAGAAAAGCTCCAGGATATTATATATATATATATATATATATATATATATATATATATATATATATATATATATATAGTACCGCGGTGGTGGTGCTGCGGTAGTGTTGTCGCCTCACAGTAAGACGCTGTCCGGTTCGATTCTCAGCTAGAGCGTCTTCTGCGTGGAGACATGCATGAATGGGCGTACCTTCGTTGAAGGTTGTGCATCAGGGCTGGTAACCCGGCACGTAAAAATCAACTATGAATCATTAGCGGACCGGAGTTCTGCTGTGGCGACCCCTAACTGAGAAAAAGCCGAAAGACACAAACAAATATATATACATATATATATATATATATATATGGTTCCACTTCATATCATCGAATTACCATTTCATCGAATTGCAAATCATCGAGACCAAATCGTCAAGCTCATTTCATCGAAAACTCATTTCATCGAATCTCAAATCATTGAAAACTATGAAGCAACTACAAATAACATTCCACAATGTTTTTACTACATTTATGCAGGGGGGCAAGCCCCCCTGCAACACCCCCAGTATTTAAATATACCAACTCCAAGGTCGCATTACAGTGGGGTTAGGAAATTACCTTTTTCCCCCCACTGTAGTGCGACCTTGGAGTTGGTATATTTATTTACGGGGGGTGTGGGGGGCGGAGCCCCCCACATCGGGGGTGCAGGGATGCTTGCCCCCCTGCATAAACATAGTACAAAGTGTCTGGGATGTTATTTGTAGTTGCTTCATAGTTTTCAATGCTTTGAGATTCAATGAAATGAGTTTTCGACGATTTGGTCTCGATGATTTGCAATTCGATGAAATGGTAATTCGATGATATGAAGTGGAACCATATATATATATATACATATATATATGTGTATATATAGATAGATATATATATATATATATATATATATATACATATATATATATATATATATATATATATATATATATATATGTGTGTGTGTGTGTGTGTGTGTATATATATATATATATATATATATATATATATATTTATTTATATTCAAAGTAACATAGAACAATATATTCCAAATCATACATAATATTAAGAGTGAATAGTACAACAAGGAATATACACAACAAAAAAGTAGAGCAAAAATACATTAACAAAATTCCATCATTACTACTATGCATCCTTAACAAATACAACATTAAGAGTAATTTTAAATTTTCTGAACTCTGAGAACAAGGAAATGTCCCCCTCTTTTCATAGTTTCATAGTTTAGTACTGGGCTATCTGCCCTGGGGCATTTATAAGCCTAGCCATAGTGATGTGGCTTACACCACCCCATGTAATGGTACAAAAGTGTACAGAATAGATTTAGAATACTGTGCCTCTGTCTAGTAGTGACACAGTGAAGACCCCCTTACATAACAGAATTAGTTTACTGTGCCTCTGTCTAGTAGTGACACAGAGATGACCCCCGGGGTAAACCTACGATCTCCCATCCACTCGTCAAGATTTCTCTTGAAGAGAGTCAGTGAGGGGCTCTGCCTAACATGGACTGGGATTATGTTCCAGAGTATGGGAAGCCTCTGAGTTGTGAATGTGTCCCTCCAGCATGTCCTATTCATATTTGTGCTGAGGTTTAAATCTTTAGCTCTCGTGGTTCTGATGGATTTGGATTTTTTGAGGTGGAGCATGTCCATCAATTCCTGATTGGACATGGCCTTGTACGTCAGGCACAGATCACCTCTGAGTAGGCGGTATGCTACTGAATAGAGCTGGAGTTTCTTTAGTCTGGCAGCATATGACATATGTTGGAGACCCTTGATCCTCTTGGTGAGGTACTTTTGGGGTCTCTCCAGCTGTTGCAAGTGCCGGGTGAGGTACATACCAAATGGGGCATTGTACTCAATCATGGGCCTGATAAGGGAGGAGTACAGGGGTACAATGACCTCCTTTGATCTGGATGTGAATCCCTTCATGATAAGGTGGGCAAGGTAGAAAGACTTTCTAACCACTTTGGCAACATGGGTGTCAAATGAGAGGTCACTATCGACTTGGGTCCCCAGGTCTCTGATTACTTTTTCCGTACTCAGTGGGTTACTGTCTATGTGATAATTTGTGGGTACTTTGTTTTTCCCAAAGGCGATGACTATACATTTTTTGGCATTTAGTTTAAGGCCATGACTCCAGCACCAGTTGTCCGTTTCAGTGAGGCCTTTCTGTAGGATGTATGTGTCAGCTGGTGTATCGACTATGGCGCCTAGTTTGCAGTCATCTGCGAATTTTGTCAGCCACAACCCTCCCATGTTTGCTTTCACATCTGAGAAATAAATGCCGAACAAGAGGAGTAAAGTCCCAAGAAGTAATCGCTTCTGTTCATAGTTCATAGGTTAGTACTAGGCTAACTGCCCTTGTGAAGCATTGTAAGCCTAGCCAGTTATCCCTTGTGAGACTCAAACCCTGCACCTTGTGTTTGTAAGGCAAACACCTTAACCATTAGGCCACCCTCCCAACTTTTGTGGGTCTCCTTTTACTTAAGGAACTAAAAATATACCAGCAGCCTGAAATGCACTACCAAAATAAATACATAAAGTCATTTAAGTACAGTCAAATGGTTGATCAAACAAAATTTACAAAATGAATATAAATGTGCATTATTTAAAAATGTGGTTTAATCTCCAGCTTCTGTTTCTCCTTGAACAGCTAATTCCTCACCTTAGTTTTCTCCGTTATTATTGACATTTTCTTTAAGAAGACGGATGATGCTGTTACACATTAGTGGTTCTACATTGTAAACACTACACATTACTTTTATTGTGTTACATTCTGTATAAGATGCTGTAATCTTGCTGAACATATTGCTGGTATGTATATATATGATGCTGCATTAGTATCACCTGCCTGATTTCACTGCTACGTTTCTTTTCAAGCTTTGCATTATGACTACAATAGGAAAATGTGTGTGTGCTAATGTTTTCTAAATTTTGATGTAATTAGTTGTGGTTTATTGATCAATTTTGCATTGCATTGTTCTATGTGTTCAACGTGCTGTATTGTACTTGTGCTTTTGTACTGGCTCAAATTGTGACTGAAAAGGCTTTTAGAGCAGCTCACTCACCCAGTTAATAAAACAAAAAATAATAATTAAATTAACTAGCTAAACTGGATGCTAATGTGCTGTAAGGCAGCAAATATAACATTTACCAACATACCACATATAATTAGTTTCAAATATTTGGCTCTGTGAAACTTAGTATTCTTAGCTGAGGGCTGTTATTGAGTTACAAAGGTCTTACTCTAAATTACGTTGGGTTCGAACTCTTATCAATAGTTTATAGCAAATCAGTTTACTACAAATTTCAAGAAAGCAAAGGAATCCTCTTCAGCCCACATAATAAGATCAGTCTCCTCACTCCCGATCAGAAGTAACCTTACCTACTACAGCTAGGGTACAGACTGTCACACAGGTTAACTGTCAACTCTTCTTTGTGCTTCTACGACATCACTACTTTTCCATCTGCAGTAGTGACACCTGCACCCCCTGGTAATCTATTGCTAAGGTTTGGTTACTGCCAGAGAGCTGGAATTTACTGAAAAAAAATAGCAAAGGAACTAAGGTATTGGGGAAAAAACAACTAGGGAGCGAAAAATCAGAGTGGGATGAGGTCTTGCAAAAGTTGAAACTGCAGGTTGAAGACTGCCTTCCCTAGCAGGTACTGATAAAGTACAGGCACAGAGAAAAGGATAGCAGAATATTACATGAGAGACAAGCTTTGGCCTCGTGCATACTTGAGTCCAGAACAGAAGATGTGGAAAAAAGGGGATATTGGTAGGACATATAAAGTAATGCCTGATAACTATAAGAATCGATCATAAGAGAGTAATAAAGACTGGGAAATACAAATGGAAAGAAAATCTAGAAGGTTCAGGAATTTTGCATAGAAGTGTTATCATAGATATTTTTATACCCTTGTAGACTTCACAGAAATTTTCTACAGATAGCAGTTGCTGGAAGTGTGATTGTGAAACAGAAGGGTACCTGGGAGCATATTTTTTAAGGGAATGTAATGAGCTGATGGATTTTATAAATTCTCTACAGGATACTTTGTCAAAAATGTTGATGGAACAAATGATTTTAACTAAGAAAAGGATTCTTTTGAGATGGGATGTAGACACTGAATTGCACAGACACAGTAACACCATCCTAAGTTCAATGCTGTTGTCTGCCAACAAGCAATTACCAGGAAGTAGAATTAAAAGCAAAACCAACTTAACAGAATTTCTGAATATTGCAAAGGAGATAAAAGAACTGGAGGCGGGAATTTTAGAAAAGGGAATGAGTAAACTACATAGAAGTAAATGGAATATCTGGGAACAATAACAGAATAATTTTCAGGAGGAATGACATTTCATGGAAGGCACTACTTGAGCAATCTAAGCAATATTAAAATGAATAACTGTTAAAAATATATTTGTATGATTGTAAAAAAGAAAAAAAAATGTAATGCTTATTTTTCTCTTTTATAACTGAATGTGTACTCATGTCACATTGCAATGCAGGATGTTAATGAAGATGTTTTAAAAAAGGTGGATGGATTGTGTGATAGAAGACCAGCAGCAGTCTGGCATGCGTGTCAAAGAAGGTAGGAGAGTGGCACTGAAAACACAGAGATGATGGCAGTTGACAAGACACCCCAACCCCATGTAGAGAATGGGAAAATAGGGTTGATGATGATGATGAAAAAAAGGTTTGGTGTCTCTCTCTTAAATAAGTAATCCTATGCATATAAACTCATACCACTGCCCAACCCTTGCCGACTCTATCACTAAGACCCTTACCAACAGCTCACAGTTTTCCTCCTTCTTCCAAATGTCCAGTTTTGCCCTAGCTTTAAGTTTCCCTACAGTAGCACATATTTCCCATTTACTTTTTATGTCTGGATCTTCATCCCATAATCATATTCTGTGCCTTCTCTTCTGCTTTAAAGGCCTATATAACTAATGGTTCCAAATGCAGCTGTTTATTCAGCTACCTGCTTTGCTGCACAGTAAACTGGATAAGCTGGATTTTATTGAAAACTTCATCCAGGCTACCTATGAAAATACTTAATACAAATACAGCAGTTCCAGTGAACACATCATAAACTTTTTTCTTACATATAGAAGTTCCACTGAACATATCATAAACTTCTTTCTTACATCCAGCAGATCCACAGAACACATCATAAACTTCTTTCTTACATCCAGCAGATCCACTGAACACATAATGAACTTCTTTCACACATCAAATCTATTTCCAAACTTGTGGAAAACCACCAGCATTATATCCTGGCCTTTTTCGACTTTTATTTATTTATTTGACATCTGTTAATTGGTTTGGTCCAACTGAGCCAGAGGCCCATTTTCAGTGGAGACCCGAGGAGAAAAGCTCCAGAAATTTTACAGACACAAGAACAAATTTTAATATAGTTAACAATTAATCACAACACAATTCAGGAAGCAGTAGTAATGCAATTACAGATAAGACGTACAGAAACAAAATGTGAACAACATACAAATACAAAGCATAGAATGATATTACTTGTAATATCAGCATTGCTTTTTTTGTTTTTTTTTTTCCCTTGTAGCAGACAGATAAAATAGAAATGAAACATACCTCAAAAACAAAAGTTAACATACAGCTAGGTATGAGATAGATTTATGTCATTGTAATCACCTATGTGGACTTGCAGAAAACTGTCAGTACTACTTTCCAGCCTTACAATACAATGGAAGCTTTCTAGCCCTTTTCATTTGTTTGCTCATTGGCCTGATCAACAACTGGCAAAATGAGATACTAGCAACACTACTGCTACTTACTGACACCTCACTGAGGGCTGAGAACAAAACTCATTAAGTTTCTGATTCAGTCGACCACACACTGCTTCTGTTAAAATTACACAGCTATAGCCTAAGTAACACATTACTGAATGGTTCAGAAGTTACCAAGTCAGAAGGGCATTCATAGCCCTAATCAACCTGCAGAATTTGGACATCTAACCAATTAAACAGGAGAACCACAAAGATCAGTAACAGGGCTACTTATTTTCTAGTCTTTATCAATACATCATACTTATCAGCTTTGACCTTGTTTAATGCATTTCCTTCACCAATGCCAAGACTCTCTGATGGACTAGTATTGATTTCAACAAAATCTTTAGCAGCTTTTCAACCAGTTGGGGCATGTTTGTACACAATCAGTCAAATTAGGCTTGATAGTAAATTTCTTCAAAATTAAAATCATGCCATTCAGCACTCAAAATCATTGGCTGGTATTAAAGAGAATACAAGTATCACTACACCTGAAGGAATGAAACTCAAAGCAGTGGATGGCAACTATAAATTCTAAAACTCTGGCTGGACCCATTCCTCAATTGCTCATTGCACATAACTAAAACTTTTGAAGATCACCTTGAATAAACTGTCATCTTGCCACATAACAACCAATTTCACTCCAAATAAACACAAGAATTCCTTGTCAACAGTATAATTTTGCCTATCCTGTTGTGTACTCGGCCACTTTTTAAAGGGTCCTCTTAACAGGCTGATCAACAAACTGCAGAAAGTGCAGAACAAAATCTGTTTTGTGACTAGTTCATCATGGAGGGAGCACTGTTGCAGAGCCTGAGCTAAAGCCAAGTGCTTGCATGTATTTATTGAGCTAAACTGCTCAAATGCACTGTATGGTAAAACATGTTCATCCTAGATTAGTGCAGTTCTTCAGAAATTAATTACAAGTCAGAAAACATCAGACAAAGAGCTCACATTTAGTACAAATTGAATGAATTATATAGAACCCATGTAATTTGTCTCAACACTAGTCATTACATTAACTTCTACAACTTTCTAATGTCCCTGCCTCATACTCTTCCACTATATCACCCTGAACAGCATGATCCTAGCATTCAACATCTACAAGAGTAACACTCAACACATCCTATACTCTGTCTACAGGTTTAACCTCCTAATTCACATAATATAAATATACATGTGTTGCACTGGAACATTTAACCTTAATTCTACTTCATCACCTACCCTATACATTAATTTATACAGCCCACTTTCCCTAACATTATCATTATTCAAAGAAATTTAGTCTGAAGTGATCATTAGGGTTAGAGTTTAGAAATACTATTTGTTGCTTTTTACATTAACTTTGTGTTCTCTGTTTTCTTTCTTTTTTTATTTTAATTTTTTTATTAATTTATTTTTCCGCAGATATGTATTGAAGTTCTGGGCATTAATGTTTTTGTTATTCTTTTCTTTTTTAAAAAACAAGAAACATCTTTATTAAATTATCATTTATGGCATAGGCAATCAGACATATTTGCAAATAAAAACAAACCATATTGACATATTTTCAGTTGCAAACATTATACATCACATATAATCTTCTATGCAGTCATTGTCAATATTACACACAGCTCATTCAATTCCTTCTTTCCCTTAAACCTCACTCCTCCTCCAAAACATTATTCTGCATACATTATTCCCACAATTCCCACTGTTATATTATTCACATTCTTGTCTAAAGATCCCACTTCCAGTTCTTTTATCTCTATTAAATTCTCTACTTTTAGCAAGCCGATTTAGACTTTGATTTCCATTTTTTTAGTAATTGCTTTTTTGGCAGCCACCAGAATTAAACTCAGCATGATCTTATAGTACAGCTAGCCAATTCCAATTATGTATCACAGCTCAAAAAATAATTTCCTTAATTACACCAATTTGTAGTTTACAGGGAGTTTTTAAAGTCTGTCAACTCATTCTCTCCCATATATATATATATTCCCAATTATCTCTTTCTTCCACATCACACCTCCAACATTTGCAATCTACAAGGAAAAAAAATATCCGGAGCTTTCCTGGGGTAAAAAAAATACTTATGTAAACACTGCCAAGCAAAAATCCTAAATCCTCTATACTTAGGGAGCCATACCTGTATCTTCCCATTGTTTTTTTGTGAATTGCTTATCCACTCTCTTTTCCCAATCCTTTCTAAACTCCTCTGATAGTTTTCTATAGTTAATCATACAATATTTTGTATACCCTACTAGTTATCCCTTTTTAACAGCAGCTTCTACTCTAGAATCTAGTAAAAACTCTTACCAGTGCTGGTTTTTCACTTAGCATCTCCCTTATTATTTTGTCTTTTCCTATATTTTGCTATCAATTCTTGATAGGTAAGGCAATCTCTAGGCTGCAGTCTAAATGTATTTTTGGCCTCTTGCCATTCTATCACATTTCCCTCTTTAATTACTTGTTCCCGATAACTTGGCTCCTTTGCCAGTTTTCTCCAGTAAATTCCAGCCCCCTTTTGCCTCTTTTCTGTACCCCTAATTGTAGTCATCCCTATTGGAAGAATCGCCTTTCTCAATTAATGTGCTTGCTTAGTTCTTAGAATACTTTCTGATACTTTATTAATATAACATTCTGTTTGGTTACTGTTATTCTCCTTAAGGATCTGCATCCAAAATTCCAGTCTGTACTTATTTCTTGAGCTTCCCCCTTGTTTCACCATAACCCCTTTCCACTATGAGTTATAGCTTTCTGCTTGTGCTGTGCACAGCAGCCTTAACTCTGTACCTCTGAAATACCCCTTCAAATCAGTCAATCCCAAACCACCTTGTTCTAATGGAAAGATCAACTTATCCCCCTTAACTCTTGCCCTCTTCCCCTGCCAGATAAAAATCTAACTTTTTTTTTTAATTGCTATCCACAATTTCTTCTCTGGTTAATAAAAATATATCTGATCTGTGTATAAAACTAAACGGACTAAAAACATTTTCAATGCTTGTATCTTGCTCTCCATATCCATAAAACATAGCTTCAAGTTTCTCATATTTTGTATCATAGTTTATGTCTTTTCCCACATACCTTTAGCTGCCATAACAGAATCCTTTTTAACCCAGACTCCTAAGTACTTCATTTTATCATGTCTTCATAAATATGGGTATTGCTGAACTGTGGATGCACAGTTTACAGCTATTGCCTTTGTTTTATCTCTATTACTTGTGCATCCCAAAAAGACTTGAAAGTGTCTCACAATGTTCCAAAACACTGAAATGTCCTTTTCTGGATTTATCAAGTACAAAATAATATCACAAATAAAGCCAACTTTTCACATCCTTGAATTTCTGAGTCACTTATTTTCCTTGCCAACGGTTCTATATACAACACAAATAACAAAGGGGAAAGGGGACACCCCTGCCTGGTTCCTCTGTTTAAACAGAGCTTATCAAAGAGGACCCCCCACCACACACACATACACACTTCAATTTCTCGCCTCCAGTCCCTCATATATCCTCCTAAATAACCTTATTATAGTGCCAGGAATGCAAATGCTTCCATTGCCCTGCTCATAAAATTTGATCTTACTCTGCTAAATGCTTTTTCTGCATCAAGTTTTAGGTGGAACATATATATATATACATATATATATATATATATATATATATGTGTGTGTGTGTGTGTGTACATCCCGGAGGAATCTTCTTCTCTTACCAGCAGACCCTTGTTACTGCAACAATTCTGCCACTATTATCTTTTTTACCTTTTGTATCACTATTGGAGCTCCTCTAGCAATTAATAAAAGTACTCCCCCTTTCCTTTGTCCCAGCTATTAAACTGACTAACTACCCTGAAATCCTTTCTTTATCAAAATCTAGTTCTTCCCAAATGTGTCTCCTGTTGTAGTTATTTGCACTTTGTATTTCTTAATATAATTCACTACTCATTCTTTTTCCATATATCTGTGAGACTATTCATATTCAAAGATAATATGGGAAGTGTTGCCATTATGATAAGAAGTTACTATTCCCACATGCTATCTATAACAGTTTTATTTTAAATATCTAGTTTCAGATTTTGTGTTACATGCATACACTAATGTGTGTCAGGTTGATCGTTCATACAGATTTTTTTTGTCACATCTATTTGAGCCTATGTCACATCTTATAAGACTTTTTGTTTTAATAAAAACCCTCAAACAATAAAACAAACCCACCTCATAACCTATTAACCTAATACAGTAGAATCCCACTATAATGGACTTCAGGGGACCTGGCAAAGTAGTCCTTTATATCCAATGTCTGCTATGTCCAGAGGTAGTCTTGCCAAGCACAAGGATGTGCCTACAGGGCTCCTCGCTATGATGCTGTACCCTAGCATGTATAGTAGGTCAATGAGAGTATCCATTTATGACATCCACACAGACGGGAGGAGGGTAGAGCCAGTGTGGACACATGGACAGGGAGAGGTTCCAAAACTGTCAACAAATGCTATAGAATTTATACATGTACAGTACTGTAATGTATTACTGATAAGCAAAGTAATCACTCAGTCAACAGAAAATCTTGCAATTGTTACTTTATTCCACCTTACAGTGAAATTACACATTAGGTGTTATCAAGCTATAATATTTTTACATGTACAGTGGATATAAAAAATGTACACACCCGTTAAAATGCCAGGTTTTTGTGATATAAAAAAATTAGACCACAATAAATTAGTTTAAGGGTGTGCACACTTATGCAACCAGCTTATTGTATGTTTTTTATTTTTTACATTTTCCCCTAACAAATGTGTTTGTTTTTCAATTGAATTGTACAGGTTATATGTCACATTAAAGGTGGGAAAAGTTTTGAAATGCTTTATTGTGGTCTCATTTTTTATATCACAAAAACCTGGCATTTTAACAGAGGTGTGTATACTTTTTATATCCACTGTATGTACTGTAATGTATCACTGATAAGCAAAGTAATCCATCAGTTTCTTCTGCACTGCATTTCTTTCTGCTGTTTTAGCCACGTATGCATCTTATTTGCCAATGCAAGTTATCAGGACATCTGACTCAGCTGGGTCACTGGCGTTATGTACAATGTAACGTTGCAGCATTGTCAGTGCCATGTTTGCTTCAAGTGTTGATGGTGAAGGTGCCACTGGAACCTCATCATCACTGCATTCATCATCTCTTTGTGCACAACTAACACCTGCAGACTTCACCTTAACTTCTGCTACAATATCCTGCTCAGTCAGTACAGACTTTGTCTGGACCTGCTCATCAACTACAAGAAATTCTTTCAATGACGTATTCTGGTCCAGGAAGTGCAGCTCTATCAGTCTTTCAAAAATATTGCAACAGTCAGGAGCAAGTATAGAGCTGGATGGTTCAGGATGATCCTTTGTGGTATGAACATTCTTGAGAAACCCTGCCTTCTTAAAACAATGGAAGACTGTAGTAGCTGTTATTTCATTCTCCCAAACTGAACATGCCAAACGCAGACTCTGGAGTACATCAATTACAAAACTGTCCAGATCGCTGTTCTCAACGGCCATGATAAGTTCCCCAAAAGTCGTCTTCCGTACAAACTTTAATGTTCTGGATAATTCTCATATCACATAGCTGCAGCTGGCTGGTACAGCTGAGTAGCAGAAATCCAATTGTATTGCTTTAAGCTACTGGGCAACAGCTGGACCATGTGTGCTACATAGATCAACAATCAGAACATGGCAGACTTGCAGATGGCTAATAGCAGCAGCTTTTCAGATCCATCCATAGTCACAGCAAACAATAAAGTAAGATGCTCTTTACTTCTCTTACCACTATGTCAAGTGTCTCCTTTGAATGTCACTGTACAGTCTGGCAGCAGCTTAAAGAACAAACCTGTTTCATCTGCACTGAAGATGTTTTGTTCATTTTACTGGTCTAGCAGCTGTGGTAGTTTATTCTGCAGTTAATCCTTGGCCAATTCTTGTGGTACAGACCCTAATTCTCCACGTAAAATGTAGAAGACAACAGCTTGGCATTTCTTAAACCAATACAACCAGCCATCACTGCAGTTAAAATCACTGTGACCAAGATCACAAGCAAAACTAGCCATCTTCTCTTTTAATATTGCACCAGACATAGCAGCACTGACTGAACGAGCTTGCTTTAACCAAAGGGAAGGAGCATCTTCAATGTCATCATATGTAGACTTTTGCATTTTCTTGCTACTGTCAGCAAACTGCCCAAAGGCTTTGTATTTCCCACGGTTAATCCAAATATCACTGTCGACTTACTAAGCCCATACTCATATATGATGCAAGCCTATATTTTGTTTTTTATTTTCTATTAAAATGGCAATTTCACGTTTTAACTCTAGAGTTATTGAATGCCTCTGAGCTAGATGACTTTTCTGTCATTTCACAAAAAACAGCACACGTGTAAATGATGAGCATGTGTATCATGCTATAACCGAATAAGACAAAACTAGCAGCAGTTCGGTATAAGCGAAATTCCCTTATAAGCGAGTTCATATATCCGATGTCTTTTCTTCACATTTATGTCAGTGTGTGGCTGGGATCTCTGGATCTTCTCCATTATAACAGAGTCCATTATAATGAGATTCTGCTGTATAAACACACAAAACTATGCACATCTTCAAATAAGGAGTTTAACCCTCCTAACTGGAACAATGGTCCAAGACTGACAGCTACATTCACATGCTTTAACTGACCTATATCAAAGGTAATCCATGTTAAGATGCATGTTGCATCCTGTGCTTCTACTTACACTAAGTTCTGTCTGCTTTTGTCTTATCTTTATTGCTCTCCCAGATGTAGAAGACAAGTTGGATACTTTCAGAAAACATTATTGTTAGCCAATGAAAGAAAAAAGAATTATACTGTTATTGCCCTCATATCAGCAAGTCTCCATACAAACATGAAAACCAGGGACACAGTTACCTTCAGCTATGAGCTTCTCATGTCACACTGTGAGCATTTATTTGTTAAAGGAAAACTTTTCATTACATTCAATGTTATTTGACTTTCTTGCTTCCACTTAAAACTTGTTAGATCAAGCCAAAGGCCTTAATCCAGTCATTCCCCTATGCAAATGTAAGAAAAGTACAGTTTTGTACCTACCATAAATGTAGATGTTCGAAGATCCACATTGCTGCAGTCCTTACACTTGGGTAGTCCGCTGTCCTCGGTCGGCCCGAATATCAAAGTATAAGGCTGACGTCGGTCAGGGCGCATTTGACTGACATCAGGACGTCAGGGTACAAATGCGCATGACCGACGTCATATCCTCAGTCTTTTCTTGCCCCAGATGTCAGAAGACCCAAAAAATAAAGGTCAAAACCAAAAGATAGCAAACAACCAACCAACCACCCTTGCACTAACTATATGTACAACATATACAATATACACAATATGTACAACCCAACCCACACAACCACCTCTAACTACAGAGGGAAGGAGGGAGGGTATTGACTGCAGCAATGTGGATCTTCGAACATCTACATTTATGGTAGGTACAAAACTGTACTATGTTCTTCATCTCACATTGCTGCAGTCCTTACACTTGGGTAGAATCCCAAAGCAGAGGTAAGGGAGGATGGCCAACTACAAGGAAGCAGGAGCTGCCAAAATGCCCTGCAAAACAGCAGTGGCAAAACCAGCCCTGGACTTAGAGTAAAGTGGCAGGTGATAATGCCTAGAGAAAGTATGCACAGAACTCCAAGTAGCTGCCTCCAAAATATCCTTGGTTGCCACTCCCTCAAAAAGCTGTTGAAGTGGCAGTAGCCCTAGTGGAATGAGGCCTAATCCCAGCTGGAATCTCCTTGCCATGATGGGAATAACAGAAAGCAATGCAAAACCCAATCCACTTAGAAATAGTTTGTTTTGACACAGGCTTGCCCTGAGAACTCAAAGCAAAAGAAACAAACAACTGCTGAGACTGCCTGAACCCTTTAGTTCTGTCCAAATAATAACGCAACTGCCTGTGAACATCTAAAGTGTGCAAAATCTTTTCCCCTTTATTTTGGGGATTTGCATAAAAAGTAGGCAAATGAATAGTTTGGTTTAAAGCCACACTAGAAACCACCTTAGGCATAAAGGAAGGATTAGTACGTAATGATACCCTATCCTTATGGAAAATCAAGAAAGGCTCAACCGCCATGAGGGCCTGTAATTCAGAAACCCTTCTTGCAGAGGTAATGGCCAACAAAAAAGCAGTTTTCCATGATAAATATTTCAACTCAGCAGTAGCTGCAGGCTCAAAAGGTTGTAGAGTGAGTTTCTCCAACACAAAATTGAGATCCCAAGCAGGAGTAGGAGCTCTTCGTGGGGGTCTTATATTCTTCGCCCCTCTAAGAAATTGCTTGAACAAAGGATGAGAAAACAATGGTGGGTCGCAATCATAGTGAGCAGAAATTGCTGCAGCATGAACTTTAATAGAAGAGAAAGACAAACCTTTGTCTAGTAACTCAGTAAGATATTGAAGAGCCACACTCAAATTAGGCTCAGAAACATCAAAATCTTTTGCTGCACTCCAAAATAAAAATCTCTTCCATTTATCTGCGTACACTTTCCTTGTGCTAGGCCTTCTAGCTTCCAAAATCACATTCAAAACTTGTTGTGGAAGTTGAGACCCTCTATGGTTCAAAACAGAATATGCCAGGCTGTCAGGTGAAGAGAGTGAAGTTTGACATTGAGCAAATGGCTGTCCTCCTGTGACAACAGGTGTGGAATCAAGGCAAAGGCCATGGAGGCTTCCGCATCAGACTTCTCAGTAATGGGTACCAGTGCTGTCGAGGCCAATCTGGAGCTATTAAAATCATCCTTGGCTTGTCCTGTCTGACCTTTAGAAGTACCTTTAGGAGGAGAGGCAGAGGTGGAAAGGCATACACATGAAGATTGCTCCAATTGAAAGAAAGAGCATCCACTTTCCAAGCTGTGGGATGAAACCTTTTGTGCAAAACTTTGGCAGCTGATGGTTTAGTGGAGAAGCGAACAGATCTATGTCTGGAGTTCCCCATGACACTGTCAATTTCTGAAACACATGAGGATCCAAATTCCACTCGTGGGGATCCATAATTGCCTGCTCAACACATCTGCTAAGGAGTTCTGTGCTCCTGGCAGAAACCTTGCCTGAAGATTGAGTTGTAAACTGAGAGCAGTCTCCCACAAAATCATTGCTTGCCTGCATAGAGGATAAGAATGTGTTCCCCCTTGCTTGTTGATGTACCACATGACAGTTGTGTTGTCTGTTAGAATCAACACCTGTCCTGGAAGAAGTAATTCCTGGAAAGCTATTAATGCAAACTGGACTGCTAACATCTCCTTCATGTTGATATGTAGATGTTGTAGTCTGACAGGCCACTTGTTTTGTATCCACTTTCCATTTAGATGAGCTCCCCAAGCTTTGTCTGAGGCATCTGTCGTTAAAATCTGACTCGCCTCTGGCCGGGTCACAGAGAGTCCCTTGTTTAGGTGACATTCCTGAGCCCACCACAAAAATTCCTTTTGAATGCAAGGTATTATTTGAATGACAGTGTCCAGATCCTGGCAGTGCTGTGTCCATACATTTTTGAGATACCATTGTAGCTTCCTCATATGCAGTTTGGCATTGGGAAGCACCAGAATACAAGATGCCATGAACCCTAAGGCTTGAAGGACTGTCCTTGCAGTCAGCCCGGACTGATGAGATAGTTGATGAAAGTAAAGGGATAGACTCTTTTGTTTGTCCGGGGTTAAAAAGGCCATCTGGGATGCTGTATTCAGTCTCACACCCAGAAAGCACATGTCTTGAGAGGGTACTAGACTGGGCTTTATTTAGTTCACAGAATACCCTAGGCATCTTAGCACTGCTATCACATATTCCAAATGATGAAGAAGCTCTTCCCTTCCTTGAGCCAGAATTAGGCAGTCGTCCAAATAAGGATAGATCTGTATTCCTTTTAGTCTGAAGAAAGCTATCACTGGAGCCAGAACTTTCGTGAACACTCTGGGCGCAGTAGATAAGCCAAAGGGCAATGCAGAGAACTGATAGTGAGAAGTCCCAGCTCGAAAACGCAGATACTTTCTGCAACTTAGTCTGATTGGAACATGAAGGTAAGCCTCCTTGAGATCCAAAGTTACCATCCAATGATCTTTGCCCAGCAGAGGTAAAAGCTGCTGTAACGTCAACATTTTGAACTTGGGAATGTCCAGATAAGTGTTGAGGATAGATAAATCCAAAATTGGTCTCCACGTGTTCCCCTTCTTTGGTACTAGGAACAGGCGAGAATAAAATCCTAGGCCCACTTCTGGCAGAGGAACTGGCTGTATGGCCCCTAGTTGGAGCAACAGAGAAACCTGTTTGTGAGCCTCTATTCTTTGTTGAGGAGGAACGTCTGGCATGCCTTTGAAAGGAAGAAAGGTATGGAAATAAAACCTGTAGCCGTGGTGTATGATATCCAATACCCATCTGTCCTGGGTAATTAAACTCCAATTTTCTTTGAAAAGCGCCAACCTTCCTCCCAAAGGTGCTGCCAGACGAGCAGGCTCTGGCAGCTGAAAAGGTAGGTCATTGGATCTGCTTACGAAAGGACTGACCCCTGCCCTCACCCGAAGCCTGTGCAGGAGAACTCCCTGTTCTAGGCCTGAAAGAGCCCTGAGCTCTGCCCTACCACGCCTAGATCTACCCCTAGACTGGGAATCATAAGAAGGATACGCCCACCCCTTAGTAGGCCAATTTCTACTAAACTTTGGAGCCTGGACTTGCAAAACATCTTTAACAGTCTGCATAGACTTAGCCTTGTCTTCCATTTTCTTTAAAACTGTCTCAACAGGAGGACCAAACAACACGTCAGATTGTAAAGGAGCATCTAAAATCCTTGTTTTAAGATGTTCAGACAAATTCTGATCCCTCAGCCAGGCGTGCCTGCGAAGAACTGACCCAGTGGCAGCCACCCTAGACGAGGCCTGTACAGCATCAAAACCACATTGCAAAGAATGCTTGCCCACCTGTTCAGAAACATGCACTAAATCTTGCAACTCTTTACAATCAATACCTACTGCCAGAGCATCAACCTTAGACTTCAATTGTGAAAGGAGATAGTTTTGGTATTTCAACATGTGAAACTGGCAATTCAGAGCCCTCATAGCAAGAGTGGAAGAAGTATAGACTTTCTTTCCCCATCTATCCAAGGCCCTAGCCTCCTTGTCTGCAGGAACCGGATTTTTAACAACAGAAGCCTTAACACCTTTAGGCCCCTGGCTAACAGTTTCTGGGTCTGCCCTAGGACTCTTAAAAGATACTTATGAGCTTCAGGCACCCTGTAATATCTATCCGCTTAACAGGAGCAGGAGGCAAAGAATCAGGATTAAGAGAAGCCTCTGTAAAAACATCTTCCACTACATCCAAAACAGGAGGTATAGCCAAAGGCCTATGCTGGGGTAAAAACAGAAATTCCCTAAGCCTTTTCCTGGAATCAGAGAAGTCCTGACCTTCCCACTTAAAATGCTCCCTCATGGCATGAAGAGTTTCTGAAAAGAAAAATCCTCAGGAGGAGTAGCAGAAGGAGTAGAATCATCCACATCAGAATCGGAATAAGGAGAGTACTCCTGCAAGTCTTCAGCCGAAGACTCTGAAATATCTGAAGCCTGCTCAAAACCCCCCAGCTCAGGCTCCACCCTAGGTCTCTTATCAGGAGGGGGCATAGAACCCCTAATTAAAGTAATCAAATCTTCTGCCATTTTAAGCATATGCTTCTTGGGCACAGTACCTGAAGAGCTAGGGGTAACACCAACTGAAGCCAAACCTGGCCTGCCCCTGGGAGAAGCCTTTGAAACAGAAGGAGAGGGCCTAGCCACCTTAGGAATGGAGGGGAGTATAGTAACTTTAGAAGCCCCCTCAGCCTGACTTGTCTCCTGAGAGGCCACATCTTGCAATAATAAGGTCTCACCCTGGGAACACAAAGAAACCTCCGGTGGAGCCACTCCACCGACACCTCTAAAGAACCGGCGTCCGGTACAGACGGTTCTTCTAGCCTAGGCTTAACTGCCTTGTCCTTGCGCTTCTTCGAAGAAGCGGGCGTCGGAGCATCCGACGGCATTTTATAGTTGCACCGCTTCCCAAAGACTAACCTTGTACAATCCAACCTTCTCTTTATAGTGCGTTTATTAAATCTAGCACAAGAGCGCAGCCAACAACGCCGTGCTCAGGCCCTAAGCAAGGAATACACAAAGTATGATAATCTCTATGCGGTATCTGTTTCCCACAAGAAATGCAATTATTGACTTTTTCTGACATCCGTAAATGACTGAGGCAAGAAAAACTAAAATATTCCCTAACGGGGTACTTAGCCAACTTTGAACTCGGTCTGAAACTTCTAAATCGAAAAATCTCAGAACGCCAACCGGCACTTGCAATGCTGCTTCTGCATCGGACCATGCGGCAAAAAAGACTGAGGATATGACGTCGGTCATGCGCATTTGTACCCTGACGTCCTGATGTCAGTCAAATGCGCCCTGACCGACGTCAGCCTTATACTTTGATATTCGGGCCGACCGAGGACAGCGGACTACCCAAGTGTAAGGACTGCAGCAATGTGAGATGAAGAACATCCACATATCAATTTTACTTGTATCATGCCCTGTATACTTTTGTAACCCATCCCTCACCCCAATAACCTAAGATTACAGCCTATTACCTTAACATGCTTTTGTCCAGGCTTTCTTCCCTTTTTACACTGCAGTGTCAATCTTTCTTAAAACTAAACAAGAAAGAAAGAACAGGAAGACGGGGGGGCACCTCTTCACTTTAATATCCCTATAACACAAAAATAACTGAAAATGCTTTACTGTATAACATGCAGTATATGTTACATTTTATAAAAATGTTAACAAAAATTGTTCCTTCCTCTTTCTTTCTCCTTAATGCTCTTCCAAACATCAATGTCATGAAGTAGGGTGTATGCTTTGGAGTCCACTACAAGTATATCAAAGTAAAAAAGTTCAATATTTCATAAATGTGACCGATGCTTTATAATCCCACATTTATTCATTAACTTCCAAGTTACTAGTTTTCTACCTATACATCTCCATCTCCCAACTCAAGTGTCTGGTTCATTTCCAATATACTTCTGGTTCTTCTAGTCAACTCCTGTGTTTTTCTCTGTCTCGCTAGCATTTTCCTTTGGAGCACTGGAAAAGGTGTCACTGGCATAGTCCTCAATGAGCTTTACTAGCTAAAGAATAAGAAGCAGAGTCCCCTTCTGTTTGATATCTCACTTTTTGTTGGGCAAATTTTTGTATTTCCTCCTTTGCATGTTCTGCATCAAAAAATGACTTTGACCTTCTGAAGATAGCTGAATATAGCAGCTTGAATCTCACACCTGACTCTCGACATTCCCTGACTGCTAGAATACATTTGCTCCTCTTCTGCCTGGTGTATAGTGAGTAATCATTTTACTTTACTGTCTCCAACTTTTAGTACTTTGTTATTCCGCCAAGGTTTTGTCAGAATCAACTCTTTCTGCTTCTAAGATTGTATCTTTACTAATACAGGTCTTGGCTACTTTCTAATGGCCAGGTTTGGAGTATATGCACAATGTGCCCTTTCAACAAACAACTCCTGAAGTGGAATATCAGTCCAGTTATTTATTTGTGAGTTCATAAAATTAACACTGTCTGTTCCTTACAGTTTCTCTGGTATAGCAGAAAATCTCAGGTTTTCCCTACATGCTCGACCCTGTAATTCTACCATTTACTGAAAAATCTCTTCTTGAGCAGTCTCATGGTCAGCAAGCCTTTTGTTAATTTTGACCTCTGATTTTTGCAGTTTTATCAGCTCTTCTAAATATTTGTTTAAAGCTTCTTCCATTTTTCCAGCCTTTTGTTATTTGAGTTGATATACTCCTTCAGTGTTTCATTTATTTAATCATTTTCTTACCACATTTGACTTAATTTTTTCTAGATTACTAGAAGTTATGTGTTGCACCCAAACTGCAGCTTGAACTGCTTTCTACTGAACAGCTTCAGGATTTTTCCTTGCTTGTGTCTTCTCACCTTTTCTGGTCGATTGTCTTTAAGTTTCTCTAAATTTCTTCTTTGCTTGTATCCAGGCAGTGCACTTACTAGCCAGTAACTGAAATTTACCCCAAAAGGTAAATTCACAGGGCCTCTTTTCTGAGATTCTGTTTCCCACAGGGAGAACTGAAATTAAGCTGTTACTCAGTGTGCACATATCTTGGAAATCCTTGTTATTCAGTGGTTTGCCCTATAATCAGAACACTTTGGAGAAACAGGTGCATCTCACAGAGAATACCACTGCTGTGAAGCAGACTCCCCATCCACATAAAACAAACGTTAACCCTGCCCATACTCAGGCAGAACTTAGACCCATGGATGGGAAACAGCAAATTTACCATGCTTTGTTCCTTGTATGGGTTCTCTCAGATTATCTACTGTATGATCCCAGTTACTCTCATTAGGGGTAATATATAATTATCAACCATGGGATAGGAAAGGTCAATCTGTAACCAAACAGGATAGGCTAGTTCAAGCATGAAAAGGGAAAGTGGCTATTCTCAAAATGGCCCACAGGTACAGCTAGCCTAGTTCTTACTTATGAACCCCTAATTTATATATATATATATATATATATATATATATATATATATATATATATGGGATCCGTACAGATCCTCGACGGCACTTTCTGCCAAAGCAGAAATCACTGAACATACAAAACTGAAAGTGTTGTTCACCGAAGCAGCACTTACGGTTATGTATGCTGGTTGTGCTGGTCGCACTACGGTGCGTTTAAGGGAGAATTCCCTTTTCCCCACTGTAGTATGACCTTGGAGTGAGAATATAAAAGTAGGGGGGTGTCGGAGGTGCAGGGGGGGCTTGCCCCCCTACATAAAAGTAGATTTATTTATTTATTTTTTTTGAACGGACTTTAACGAAAGCGCTTTTGCGGTGAAAGCGTTTTCATTAACGTGCATTCAGTTATTGTGGATTCGGACTATTGAACTTTCGTTCAATAGTCCTAGATCCATATATGTGTGTGTATATATATATATATATATATATATATATATATATATATATATATATATATATATATATATATATATATATATATATATATATATATATATATATATATATATATATACACACACACACACACACACACACACACACACACACACACACACATACATACATACCAAGGAAGGAATCATTAGCTACACCAATTTTTTAATTGTTTATTTAAGCTGGCAGTACAAAACTGTCATCCAGTAAGTCTAACACCAATATTATGCAAATGCATTGAGAGGTGTATTAGTGAAACCATGCTTAAAAAACTTGGACTGCTTGATATTTTTCAACATTGTCTTTTGTTGTTGTTGAAAGGCAATTCTACACTCACTAATTTTTCTAGCTTTTGTGATTGCATCTCTAGGCCTAGGGTGGGAGGTTGGCATAATGGTTAAGGTGTTTACCTTACAAACACAAGGTGCAGGGTTTGATTCTTGCATGGGGTAATTGGCTAGGCTTAAAATGGCCCACAAGGGCAATTAGCCTAGTACTAATCTATGAACCTATGAAGATGGGAATTAGTACAGGAGTAATCTTTTTGGATTTAACAAAAGCTTTTGAGTTACCATCTTTTCAAACTATTCATTTGGCACTTGAACAATATAAAGTTAATCAATATTTGTGTAAGTATCTTAATCACTGGCTTAAAGGCAGAACCCAAAGAGTAATGATTCCAGAAGAAAAATCTGATTCAGCACTGGTGAGATCAGGCATTCCTCTGGAATCTGTGCTTGGACCATTTTTGCCTCTGTTCCACGTGATGACCATGGTTGGTTGGGTAAGTATGTTGATGATTGTAACATGTTTTTTTGCTAATAATATTTCTCCAATATTAACACGTATTTACTATGATTAGGTAAGTAGACTATTACATTTGGTCTCTCACTTAAGAAAAATTTTAATGTCATGCATTGTGGTTAACAAAATTTAAGGCAATTTATTACAATATATACACTTGATTTATTGGAAGTTGTTGAATATAAGAATCTCAGTATATTGACTGAGCCCGTCTCTTGTTTTGAAAACCACGTGAGAGCCATCTCTAACAAATGTTTGAGACAGACAGATTTAATTGTAAAATATGTTGCATCGAGAGAGGTTACGATCTTAGCTAGTTTACTTAAGGTACATAATCAGACCAAGTTTTCAACACAATATAGTATTCTGTACTCTTAATAATCAACAGCTTATTTGTAAAGAATCAGTACCTGCCTGGTATTGTTCAGTTACGCTATAAGAATAAATGTGTTTCAGTGGGTCTTTACACCGTCTATTATAGATTTAACAGGAGTCAACTTTTATTTGCATGTAATGTTTTTAATGACTCTTTTATTCAGTGTTTATTGAGTTTGAAAGTTTATAACAATCCAAATATATATAAACATCATAATGTGAAGTTTTGTTAAGAGTTATGTAATAAAAAAAAACAGAAGTTGTTATTTAACACATAGCATGATAGAATTATAGAATAAATTATATGAGTATATCATAGGTGTGAAGAGTCAGTAAAATTAAAGAAACCTTTGGTTGACTGGCTGGGGCTATGGTGTTTGATTCAACAAGTATTGCGATAGTGTTCCCTGAAAGCCACAAAGTTTAAACACTTTAACTTATGAACCTGTATACTTACAGACACAGAAATCCTTCTCTCTCTCTTTACATATATATATATATAAATATATATATATATATATATATATATATATATATATATATATATATGGGTTCACTTTATAATTTCGAAATACTGAAATACCGAATTTCAGTATTTCGAAATCATAAAGTCGAAAACTGAAAATAGCAAAACTGCATAATCGCGAATTTGAATATCTCAACTTTGAGGTTATGGCTTACGGTACATGGCGTGCGGTGTTGGGAGTGTATCGTGTATGGATGTAGGTGCAATTGAAGGTAAGTGAGTGTTTTGTAAGGGTTTTGTGTGGGAGTTTGAGTGTGTCTGAATGTGTGGATGTATGTATATGTGTGATGTTTGTGTGTGCTAGGGACTGTGAAATGTGTGGGTGTGTGCTTCCTTTTTGTGTCTGTGCGATCTCGGAGTTAGTATATATAAGTAGGGGGGTGGGGGGTGCAGGGGGGCTTGCCCCCCATCTTACATGTAGTGTAGGTTTGTTTGTGTTTTTGTGTTTGTGTGTGATTTGTTTGTTGTAGTGTGGGTTGGACGATGTATGTCTTGTGTGGTGTATGATTTGTATGTCTTGTGTGGTGTATGATTTGTATGTGTTTGTGATTGTGTGCTGTCGGGATTATGGACGTTCGACTTTATGATTTCAAAATACTGAAATTTGGTATTTCAATATCTGAAATGATAAAGTGAATATATATATATATATATATATATATATATATATATATATATATGTGTGTGTGTGTGTGTGTGTATGTGTGTGTGTGTGTGTGTGTACATATCATTGAACACATATTATCCTATTCACCCCAGCCATTGACATAGCCAGATATTTCCCAGTACCCTAGCTCTTAACCTCTTAAGTCAATCCCAACAGAGCATCACACCCTTTAGCTATTCACTATCCACATTGAATTGAATACTACAGTGTACATGGCATACAAAAAAATAGTTTATCCATCTTGAACTCATACGCATTGTAAAGTACTCACCTTAGAATAATTGATGCATATAGGTTTTAAAATCTAGCCCATGTTAGTTAAGAGATCTGCAGAGTCCTGCAACAGTTAAAATGTCATCTTTAACACGGGCATAATTAATTAACCATTCACACTTCACCCCAGTTTGTTTTAGTACTTGAACTATCATATTAATCCACAGAAAACCACTGTATGATCCTGTGAGCAAATGTAAAAGTATAACAGACACATAATCACAAAAAGTCATAAACATTCATAATAGCATTATGCCCACCATGCTTATTTGCTACATATAAAATTCATATCTCGAGTTATAATCAATATTTATTAAATGCATCTAAACTTACATTTATTCTGTAAGCATACTTATTAAATCAGCACATTTCAAGATGCAAAATAACTTCACGTTCATTAAAAGAAAAACTACACTCCCTAATAGTTTCTATTAATACTGTCATGTAGTGTACGTTTACTTTTTAACAATTTTCATTCACTCCAACATTACATAAACTACAAGTCCTGATTTTCCTTAAACAGACATTCAGTAATTTACATAAACATACATTTAACTAATTCATATTATCAATTACACATGCATTTAACACTTAGATTACATTCATATAAAATAAAGGAAACTACTGCAGAATAAAATATATGTATGCATTTAATAGATATTGAACACTGAACATCTGAAGAGGTGCGTTAGTGGGTTTGTCAGACAGATAATAGATCTTGCAAGTATTAAACAGAAATTCAAAGAAATGTAAGTGAGGGAAGGAACCAAGTAGGGCAGAAACTATTAATATTGTCTCAGCTAAAATAGAAATAAACAATTTACATTCAAGACTTAAAATCAAAATGGGTCAGTATGAAACTTGATCTGAAAGATCTTTATTCTATTTCAGTAATCCTGCCAGCAAATGCTTTCTTCTAAGATGTTGGTACTCCTTCATCCTTTTAAGATATTATTAATCAAAGTCGTCCCAGTCTTTAGTATTCTCTCTTCTCCCACAAAATTCAAATTTCAATACAAATGCAATTTGTTTCTGGAGATTTCTTCTGTTGATCGACTATACATTACCATTTTATTTCATCTCTTCATATCCCAATCATTTGTTGAGCTTCACCATCCTGTTATCCTGGCATAAATAAGCCTTTCATAAACATTTCCACTGGTGCCTTTTCTTGGTTTTTCCATTCCTCAGCTTTATGCAAAATTTCATAAAATCATCAGAATATCTCTAGATTTATGGTTAGTTTTCTTGTCGAGCACTCTTGTAAGTTTGGCTACAACACTTTTTACTGTCTGTTGACTAAATTATTGTGCTTATTGTGCTAAAGGATTTTGCGCCAAGAAGTTATCTAAATAATTACTTCACAGCAACCTTTGTAAACTTATGTATATTATATAAATACTCCCATGTACTCCCTTTAGCATTGTGTAGTTGTTGCTCTTCTTGTTCTGTGAGTCACCTGTAATGCTTTAAACCTTTGTCAACCCATCTAGAAAATCATATTACTTCTTTTCCATATGTATTTTTTCCTTATTTCTACATATTTTTAAAGTTTATCTTCTTTTTATTCCAGTCACAAACTATTGCTTCTACAGCAATATTCATGTCTCTTAACAAATGTTGAATCATATTCACTACCCATTCCTTAAATCCATCACTTTTTAACAAATAATTACAAAACTGTCAATGTCTCATTTTCACATCATTATCCTGCATCTTTATCTTAGCTTTTATGGTGCATGGTGTGATATAATTATTTCATAGTCTCAAAGTTTTCAATTAAATACACATACTCTTGTGAAAGATAATTTATATACAGTCTAACCCAATCACTGTACCTTCTGCTACTTAATTCACATATTCTATACCAAGTACTCTTGTATGTTTCTTGCCTTATTTTTGCAAAGTTCCAGTTCCCACTCATACAGAATATTCCCTGCTGAAAGTTTATTTCTTCTAAAATTCTCCTAATACATATTAATGTAATCCTCCTGTCAACAACTCCTTGCTATCACAAATCTACCATTATTGCCCCTTCCTCCTTATACAACTATTGAGGCCTCTCTTGTAATCAGTATACCACTCTTCATTTATTTGTCCCTGTTATTATGTTGTCCCCATTACTCTATTGAATATACACTTTGAAGACCTTTCTTTGTCAAATTCATATGTTCATTTTATCAACCTATCTACATTTGTTTCATGCAGCACTGCTATTTGCACTCTACACTTCCTAATATAATTCAATACACTGATTTTTGTCTATACTTCAAAGGACATTTACACTCCATATTAATATTGATAACACAAGCATTCTGATACAAAGCTATTACTCTCACATATTACGCATGTCAATTATTCTGAATATATGTTTCCACCTTGCAGTTTAAATGTATATACAAATGACTGAAGAGCTGATCTTAAACATTGCTGCTGCTTATTCTTATCTTTGCTTGATATCGTGTAACATTTTCCAAGACTTTTTGCTTCAATAAAAACACTGAATAAACAAAAAACTAAATACATTTTCAAAACATCTATCCCATCTTAACTCACAGCAAACACATAAAACTACATGCACTTTCAAACAAAATAGGAGCAGTTGTGGCAAATCAGTGTTGGCAGCCACAAGTATTACCTATTTTAAACTTAAGGCTAACAATGCTGATGTGCATGTTAGAGCATGTGTGCTCACTTACACAGCTTGCCATCTATTCCTATCTTATTCTATCACTAATCCCCTCCCAGATGTTTTAAAAAACAGCTTGAATGATTTCAGTAAACATTAACCTCTAGTTTAAGAAAAAGTACACTGGATTATCTTATATATATATATATATATATATATATATATATATATATATATATATATATATAAACTAAAGTGTTTATTTTTATTTATTAAAGAACTAAGGCTGCTGGGAAGGCAAACACTTGTATAACTCCTTACCTTCCACATTTCAAAATGTATCTCTTACTTTATTTTTTATTTTCACTAAAATGAAAATACATTTTTGGAGAAGAGATGTGATGTTCTTCACATTCAGAGCTTTTTCTTGTATTCAATTCTGCTCGACTTCCCTTAACTTTCCAAGCTTCATCTTTGCTGGCACCCAGGTTGTGTAATGCAATAATCAGTCAGTAACCACTAATTTATTAGTTTTCAGTATGTTATTTAATTAGCTGCCATCTTGGAAGGTGAACCAACATTTTTAACCCATCACCAAATGTAATTATCCAATATGCAGTTTAACAAGTAATGCCTCTTTGGATAAAACTTTTATCCTTAGAAGCAGCATTGGCCACCCCCAACCAGACCAAACATAACAGACTCTAAACACTGAGGTTGCACTGTAAAATCTTTGTTGTATATTTTTCCTCTTGAAAAACACTGTCAAATGTTACAGAATAAAAAAATCATAAACTATCCAACATGTCCCTCATGTCTGATTGAATTTGTATTTATTTGTTATATATCAGCCATGTAAGTGGAGAGATCAGACTGACCCTTTTCAGTCACAAACCACATTGAATAAGCAGTGTCACTTTATAATTATGGTAAGAAATTCAGCATCATTTACAAAGTACAAACTATTAAATAATCATATACAGAAGTCAGAAATATTGCATTTTTAGTTCAACTCTTTTTTACTACTACTGATATAATGTTTGTGATGTATCTGCATAGTGTGATAGTGTATATACAGAATTAATATTATACACTGAGACATTATACACAGATAATTGGCATTTCCTAGTGTGAAAGTATACAAAGAAAATTGGCAATGGCATTCTATAACCATCTAGAAAACTTTTGTTCACATTTGTACTTGAATGGTGCATTAAAATATCTGTCATGCATTCATTTTTAGAGACACTTTGTGAGCAGCACAAATTTAGTCATTCAAATCAACAATCATTTGTCATACCACAGTCCTTTGTAAAGTCTAACATCAGTCTTACTCAAACAGCTCCTTCATCTTAAAAAAAAAAAAGCGTCCTTTGTTATGGGCATTTTTGTTCATAGGTTCATAAATAGGTACTATGCTATTGGCCCTAGGTCCTATACAAGCCTAGCCAAAAAGGTACCCTGGCTTTCGCCACCCAGGAAAATTATTTTCCTGTGCCCCTGTCGAGCAGAGCCACTGTGGTGATCCCTGGGGGTGAATTTCCTATTTCCCATCCAATCATCAAGATTTTTCTTGAAGAGTGCTAAAGAGGAGCTTTGTTTGATATAGATAGGTAGTTTGTTCCAGAGTATGGTAAGTCTCTGGGACAGCAATCTATCCCTCCAGCATGTTCTGTTTATTGTGGTGACAAGGTTTAGGCCCCTAGAGTGTGCAACTCGGAGGGATTGGGATTTCTTTATGTGGAGCATGTCCAACAGCTCTGGGTTTGACATAGCTTTGTATGTTAGGCAGAGATCACATCTGATTAGGCGAAATATGATGGAGTAAAGCTAGAGTATTTTGAGATGGTCTGCATAGGGCATCTGTTTGAGGCTGGTAATCCTCTTTGTGAGGTATTTCCACCAAGATGCTATCCTCCAAAAAAAGGAAGCCAATCTGGTGGTCCCCTGCCATAAACAAACTCTACAACAGAAGAAAGAAACTGTTGCAAAAAAGAGTAAAATCCCATGACTGGCGAAACTCTCTGGTCAGCCTCAGTAAGAAGCTGAGATCCCTCATAAAATCCTCCAAAGCTAGTTATGAAAACAAAATCGCCACTGACTCTAAAGACAACCACAAAGCATTCTATAGCTATGTCAAAAATCTCAATGGCAACACTCAGATCTGCTCTGAGTTACAGCACAATGGCACTAAATATACAGAACCAACTGATATTGCCAACATCCTGGCAGATAGGTTCAGTGCTAACTTTACCCCCCCTGTCATCCCCTAAAGGGCCCATCTCTATACCAGAAGAATGCAAAGTTCCTGTAATCACGGCTGCACAGGTAAAAAACATACTATCCAAAGCCAAAAACACAGCATCCATGGGACCTGATGACATTACAGGCTGTGTTCTACATGAACTATAGAACAAACTGGCACCCCACCTAAGTACCATGTTCAATCATAGCCTCACCTCAGGCTATGTGCCCACTGAATGGCGCACAGTGACAGTTATCCCACTCCACAAAGGGGAAGCCACCAGAGACCCCGGAAACTACCGCCCCATTAGCCTAATGAGCCTGCTCTGCAAGGCTAAGGAATGTATCATCATGGAACTTATAAACAATGACATTGGTAATCTCCAAAATCAGGACCCCACCCAGTTCGGGTTTGTAAAAGGCAGATCATGTCTCCTAAACTTGATAGACTTCTTTGAAGCAGTCACCAAAGCCGTAGATGAGGGTAAGATGGTTCACACAGCCTATCTAGATCTCGCCAAGGCTTTCGACACCATCCCCCACTCTGGAATTATAGATAAACTCACTAAACTAGGTATAAATCCCTATGTCACAAGATGGGTTGCCAACTGGCACACTGACAGAACCCACACTGTGAAAGTAGCAAACTCCAAATCCAACTTCAGACCACTGACAAGTGCAGTACCACAGGGTCTTGGGTCCTCTCCTGTTTGGTATCTACTTCTCTGAAGTACAGGCCAACACAGTAGGTCTTTGGCTAACGAAGTTTGCAGATGACTGCAAACTAGGAGCCATAATCAAAACTCCAAAAGATGTGGACATCCTACAAAAGGGCCTCGCTGAGACAGATGCCTGGTGTCAAAGCCATGGCCTCAAGCTCAATGCCAAAAATGCATTGTCATCCCTTTTGTTAAAACTCAGTACCCATGAACTACCACATAAGCGGTAGTCTACTTAACACTGAAAGTGTGATAAGAGACCTTGGGACACAGGTGGACAGTAGTCTCTCCTTTGATAATCACATCGCCACAGTAGTCAGGAAATCCTTCTATGTGGCACACCTCATCACAAAAGGTTTCTCATCCAGGAAAAAAGAGGTCATTGTTCCCCTCTACTCATCACTCATTAGACCCTTTATAGAGTACAATGCCCCTTTTGGTATGTACCTCACAAGACATCTACAACAACTGGAAAGGCCACAGAAATACCTCACAAAGAGGATTACCGGCCTCAAACAGATGCCCTATGCAGACCTTCTCAAAAAACTGCAGCTTTACTCCGTTGCAAATTGTCTACTCAGAGGCGATCTCTGCCTAGCACACAAAGCTATGTCAAACCCAGAGCTTTTAGACATGCTCCACTTAAAGAAATCCCATCCCTACGAGCTACACGGTCTAGAGACCTAAACCTTGTCACCACAATAAATAGAACATGCTGGAGGGATAGATTCCTGTCCCAGAGACTTCCCATACTCTGGAACTACCTATCTATATCAAACAAAGCTCCTCATTAGCACTCTTCAAGAAAAATCTTGATGACTGGATGGGAGATAGGAAATTCACCCCGGGGATCACTTCTGTGGCTCTGCTCGACAGTGGCACAGGAAAATAATTTTCTTGGGTGGCGAAAGCCAGGGTGCCTTTGGCTAGGCTTATATAGGCCCTAGGGCCAATAGCCTAGTACCTACCTATGAACCTAAGAAAAACAGGGGGCTGGAGGGAGGGTAACCAGGACTGCAACAGTGAATACACTCGAACATCTACATTTATGGTAAGTGTACACAACTGTACCATGTTCATCGTGTTTCACTGTTGCAGTCATTACATTTGGGTAGATTCCCAAAGCTAAGGTTGGGAGGATGGATTTATACAGCATCAGGACAAGCTATAAGGCCCTGAAAAACAGCAATGGCAATGCCAGCTCTGGATTTAGAGAAAATTGGTAAGTGATAATGCTTGGTGAAAGTATGAACTGAACTCCAGGTAGCAGCTTCTAGAATATCACTGGTAGGAACACCTCTGAGAAAGGCTGCTGAAGTAGATGCAGCCCTGGTGGAATGAGATCTGATCCCCTGGGGGATAGGTTTTCGATGGTGCTTATAACAGAAATGAATACAATGGCTTATCCATTTAGAAATGGTTTGCTTTGAAATAGCCTTCCTCTCTGCCCCTGCAGCAAATGCTAGCAGCAGTTCAGATTTTCTTCGAGATTTAGCCCTGTCCAAGTAGAATCTAAGTTGTCTGTGTACATCCAATGAATGCAGAATCCGCTTTCCCTTGTTCTGTCGATTGGGAAAGAAAGTTGGCAAATGAATGGACTGATTAAGAGCCACGCTGGATACCACCTTGGGCATGAATGATTGGTCCTGAGTGACACCCTGTCTGCATGAAAGATGATGAAAGGCTCCATTGTCATAAGGGCCTGTAATTCAGATATCCTTCTAGCTGAAGTGATTGCTAAAATAAGGTTGTTTTCCAGGAAAGAAATTTTAAGTCTGCAGTTGCAGCTGGCTGGAAAGGAAGTAGAATGAGTTTCTCCATTACAAAGTTAAGGTCCCAGGCAGGGGATGGAGCTCTCTTGGGTGGACTCAAGTTTTTGGCCCCTCTGAGATACAGCTTTAGAAGAGGATGGGGGGGGGGGTCTGTGTTGTAATGAGCTGAAATGGGTGAGGCATGGATTTTTATGGAAGAAAAAGACAGGCCCTTATGAAGCATCTCAGTTAAGTATTGCAAAATCTGAGGTAAATTGGGCGCTGCTGTGCTCATCCCTTGAGACTGATTCCAGGCACAGAATCTTTTCCATTTGTCAGCATAAGATTTTCTAGTACTAGGTCTTCTCGCCTCCAAAATGACATCCATCACAGGTTTGCTGAGGGATGCTAAGGGTGAATTTAAGTGATTAGCCAAGCTGCAAGATTCAATGTTTGGAGCTGAGGGTGCAGAATTTGGTTCTCCTGCTGAGACAGTAAGGAAGGTGTCTGAGGCAGGAACCACGGAGAAATGTGTGACACTGTGCAGAAGAGGGTACCAGTGTTGGTGAGGTCAATCTGGAGCAATCAAAATCATTTTTGGCTTGTCCTGTATGACTTTTAGTAGAACTTTGGAAAGCAAAGGCAGAGGAGGAAAGGCATAGACTGATAGGTTTTTCCAGCTGAAGGACAGAACATCCACTTTCCAGGCTTTTTTGTGATGAGTTCTTGTGCAAAATTTGTCCAACTGGTAGTTCTGGGGTGAGGCAAAAAGATCTATGTCTGGGCTCCCCCATTTGCATGTCAACATGTTGAAAATCCATGGTTCCAGTTTCCATTCATGAGGGTCTATGAGATTTCTGCTTAGTTCGTCTGCCAGAAAATTCTGCTTTCCTGGCAGGAACTGGGCTTGTAGTTGTACTTGGTAGCTCAAGGCCGTGTTCCACAATGCCATGGCTAGTCTGCAGAGGGGGTAGGAATGTGTACCCCCCTGCTTGTTTATGTACCACATAACTGTGGTGTTGTCCGTCTTTATCAGTAATTGTCCTGGATGAAGGTAGTCCTTGAAGGCTGTCAGTGCATTCTGTACAGCTAGCATTTCTTTTTGATTGATATGAAGGTGCATTTGATTTGGCCTCCATTTGCCCTGAATGCACTTCCCTGCCAGATGAGCCCCCCCATGCATAGTCTGATGAGTCTGTAGTTAGGGATTGGGTGGCAGGGGGTGGTGTGAATGGCAGTCCCTTGTTTTGGTGGCAGGCCTCTGCCCACCATAGGAGCTCTAGGCACAGGCAAGGTATGACAGTAATTGTTTCCAGGCTGTGACAATGTTGACTCCATAAACTTTTTAAGTACCACTGAAGTTCCTCATATGCAGTCTTGCATATGGAATTAGAAGAATGCATGAGGCCATGAACCCCAAGGCTTGCAGTATTTGCTTTGCAGATAGCAGGGTTTTTGTGGCTGCCTGTTTGAAGTAAGTCACCAAATTAATTTGCTTTTCTGGCATAAGGAAAGCCATCTGGGCAGTTGTATTCAAGCTTGCACCCAGGAATGTAATTTTTCGAGAGGGTACCATTTGAGATTTCTTTTTGTTTATGGTGTACCCTAGACAGGTTAGAAGTCTTTTTATAAACGCCAAATGTTTTAGAAGAATGGCCTGGTTTTCTGCCTGAATCAGACTATCGTCCAGGTATGGATATATCTGAATATTTCTTTGCCTGCAAAATGCAATTACTGGAGCCAGGCACTTTGTGAATACCCTGGGCGCAGTAGACAAGCCAAAGGGCAGTGCAGAGAACTGATAATGCATGCAGCCTGCTTTGAAGCATAGGAATCTTCTGCAAGATTCCCTCATTGGGATATGCAGGTAAGCCTCTTTTAAGTCGAGAGTTGCCAACCAGGTATCCTTGCCTAGCATAGGAAGTAACTGATGAAGAGTCAGCATCTTGAATTTTGGAATGTCCAGAAAGGTGCTTAGAGTAGACAGGTCCAGAATCGGACGCCATGATTTGTCTTTTCTGGGTACCAGGAAAAATCTGGAATAGAAACCTTGTCCCTTTTCCTTTTCTGGTACTTGCTGAATAGCCCCCATGTTTAGGAGGGAAAGTACTTGTTTCTGAGCCTCTGCCCACTGATTTGGGGGCAGGTCTGGCTACCCATTTTGGAGTTGGCAGCGTGTGGAAATAAAATCTGTATCCCTGGGACACTATATTTAAAACTCATTTGTCCTGGGTTATAAGTTGCCAGTTTCTTGAATGAAGAGCCAGTTTTCCCCCAAAGGGGCGGCTAAGAGGTATGTGCTTGGTAATTTCAAAGGGAAGTGACTGAGACTGCTTACCGTAGGGTGGTGCCTTGTTGTTTCCAGATTTGGAAGTGGAAGCACCCCATTGCTTAGTTCTGAAAGCCCCTTAGGACTGAAACCTGGTGGTTTTGGAATGTCTGGGTTTGGCCATAGTGGCTCTGGAAGGAGCTGGAAAGGACCAGTTCTTAGTAGGCCAATGCCTACTAAATCTAGTAGGTTGCACTTGTAAGAAATCTTTCACAGTTTGCATAGATTTTGCTTTATCTTCCATCTTTTTTAGAACTTCTTCAGCCTTACTGCCAAATAAGTGGTCCTGCTGTAAAGAAGCATCCAAAAGTTTTGCTTTAACATGATCAGGCAGAGATTGCTCCTTAAGCCAAGCATGCCTTCTAAGCACAGACCCAGTAACAGCAGCCCTACAAGAGGCCTCTAAGGAGTCAAAACCACACTGCAAAGTATGTTTGCCAACTTTTTCAGCTGAATGCAATAAATCCTGCAAATCTTTATTCTCCACACAGTCAGAAATCAACATAATTTTCTGTTTAAGCAGTCCCATGATATGTTGTTGATATTTTAGCATATGGAAATGACAGTTTAAAGCCCTGATTGCTAAGGTTGCAGAAGTATAAACCTTTTTACCCCATCAATCCAGCGCCCTGGAGTCTCTATCAGAAGGGGTAGGATTTTTAGCAGAAGAAGCCTTAATGCCCTTGGGCCCCTGAGAAATGGTTTCAGGGTCCGCAACAGGATTTTTGAAAAGGAATTTGTGGGACTCAGGAACCCTGTAGTACCTGTCTGGTTTGCTAGGGGCTGGAGGCAAGGAATCAGGGGCCATACTGGATTCCGAAAACACATCATCAACAATGTCTAGTACACGAGGTATAGCCAAATGCATATGCTGAGGAAGAAGGAAATCCCTAAGCCTCTTTTTGGATTCAGAGAAATCCTGACTTTTCCAGTGGAAATGCTCCATTAAGGTATGTAAAGTTTCCCCAAAAGAGAAATCCTCAGGTGGAGAAGCAGAGGGAATGGAATCCTCTGCATCGGAGTCCTCATAAGTAGGTATGGACAAATCCAGATCATCAGAAGAGTCAGAAGAAACAAAGTCTTGTTCAGAAGATTCATAGTCAAATTCAATCCTAGGCATCTTGGGGGTTGACTACCCCTGATTAGAGTAATTAATCTTCAGCCATTTTGATCATTAGTTTTTTAGGCATAGGGGCCTGAACATGTGGCCTGGGCGTCGGTTCTTTAGACACAGATCGAGATTTAGGCCTTAGCATTGAAGTTGGACTCAGTTTAATATGCAAGGCCTGAATACACCCTCAGAAGCCGGTATCTGCTCAGCGGCTCCGGACCCATCTAAGGCAGAGGCATCCATGGGTTCCATATGTGAAATATCTCGCGGCATACCGGACTCCGAATAGGTCTCAGTAGATGCCTGTGAAACAGAAGTAGAGGGTATCAGGGGCTGCAAAAGCGCCTCACTGAGTACCGGTGAACTGGTGACTGGCTTAGGAGAAGCGTCGTCGGCAGTTTTGGACCTCAATGGCCTCTGTCTTTTTCTTTGCGTTTTTTCAGTATTCTGGTAGTCGGATGGCTAACCGATGTCATTTCTGGATAATTAAACCGAGAACCGAAATATTTTGAAGCACAAATGTACCAACGACGGATAGTGTGCTGATTAAATAAAGCACAAAACTGACAGCAAGGTACATTGTGGTCAGGGCCTAGGCAAGGAATACAGTACAAATGAAAATCCTTATGAGGTATTTGCTTCCCATAATTAATACAATTATTAACATTTACTGACATTGGTAAGGAGCAAGAAAAAGTTCCCCCAACGGGATACTTAGCTTTAAGTTGAAGACTTTGGTTCTGAAACTCGAAAACGAAAATTTTAGGAGTCGGCCAACCGGCACTTGCGAACTGCTTCTGCTTCGGGCACCACGTGACAAGAAAGACTGATGTAATGGCGTTGGCTGCATGTTTTATACCCCTGATGACCTGACGTCATGGAAGAAGGGACAGCAACCGACGCAGGACCCAAGACTTTGTTAATCAGGCCGACTGAGGGCAACCTGCCAGCAGATTACCCAAATGTAATGACTGCAACAGTGAAACATGATGAACATCCATGGTTTCTTACTACCACCTGATTTTTGGAAAAGGATCGTTGGGGAGTAGAGAACTTGATCTCGACCATGGACAGAGTCTTTCTCTCCTGCTTGTTATGGGTTAAAGTTTCTTTGACCGAAGGGCCAAACAGAGTTGACCCATCGAAAGGGGCATTAATGAATGACACCTTGAAGGGTTCTGCAAATACGCAAAGGCGAAGCCAGGCATGGTGACTAATGGCAATGCCAGCTGCTCAAGTAGTGGCCTCCACCGCATTGGAGAGCACCCTCATCAAGCCGTTAGCCAGGAAAGTCAGAGTAGACAGCGTCAGAGAGACCGATTTGAGATTCTCCATAGGTAGCAACTCAGAAAGGGAAGTGGAGAGCTCTGATACCAAGTCCCTTTGCAGCCGGGTAAAGTGTGCCATGTAGTTTGTTGCTCTCAGTCCAAACGTAGCTGAGGCACACACACTCTTCCCAAAATGGTCAATCGCTCGGGACTCCCTGTTTGGAGGATAGACTGTGGAGCTCTGTTTGGTGAGCTCCTTTTTTGTAGCTGTAGCCAACATAATAGCATCAACGGGAACGTCCTTGCTCCAAAAAGCCCTGTCTTTGGTGGGACTTCGGAACTTATCAGGTTCATAGGTTGGTACTAGGCTATCCGCCCTAGGGCCTATACAAGCCTAGCCATAACAATTCTCTGGCTATTTCTTCCCACAGTATTTACTTCCCTGGACCCCTGTCTAGCAGGGCAACTGATGTGATCCCCGGGGTAAATTTCCCATCTCCCATCCAGTCATCAAGGTTCCTTTTGAAGAGGGCCAAGGAGGCAGTCTACTTGACATGTATGGGCAGTCTATTCCAGAGTATGGGGAGTCTCTGGGTCAGGAACCTATCGCTCCAGCATGTTTTGTTCATTGTGATGACAATGTTTAGAATTTCTTAAGTGTAGTGTGTCCAACAGCTCTGGGTTTGACATGGCCTTGAGATCGCCTCTGAGTAGACGACATGCGACAGAGTATAGCTGGAGTTTTTTTAGTTGGTCAAAATACAGCATGTGCTTTAGGCCTGTGATTCCTTTAATGAGGTGTTTCTGTGGCCTTTCCAGTTGTTGCAGATGGCTTGTGAGGTACATACCAAACGGGGCGTTGTACTCTATGATGGGTCTAATGAGGAATGAGTACAGTGGCACAATGACCTCCTTTTTCTGGATGAAACATAGAAGGATTTCTTGACTGTTGTGGCGATGTGGTTATCGAAGGTGAGACCACTGTTTACCTGTGTTACTAACTATCCTATCACCCTTTCAGTGTTTAGTGTACTGCCACTTATGTGGTAATTCATGGGTACATGTTTTTTCTCAAAGGAGATAACAATACACTTCTTGGCATTGAGCTTGAGCCCAAGGCTCTGGCACCAAGCATCTGTTTCTGTAAGGCCCTTTTGTAGAATATCCACATCATTTGGGATTCAATAATGGCTCCCAGTTTGCAGTTATCTGCAAACTTTGTTAGCCAGAGTCCCTCAGTGTTGGCCTGTACTTCAGAGAAGTAAATGCCAAACAAGAGCAGTCCCAAGACTGAACCCTGAGGTACTCCACTTGTTATTGTCTGGAGCTGGATTTGGAGTTGGCTACTTTTACAGTGTGGGTTCTGTCAGTAAGCCAGTTGGCAACCCATCAAGTGATGTAGGGATTTATGCCCAGCTTAGTAAATTTATCTATGATTCCAAAGTGGGGCATGGTGTCGAAGGCCTTGGGGAGGTCCAGATAGGCTGTGTGGACTGCCTTACCCTCGTCCATGGTGCTAGAGACTGATTCAAAGAAGTCAATCAGGTTCAGGAGACACGATCAGCCCTTCACAAACCCAAACTGGGTGGGGTCCAGTGTTTGAAGGTTGCCAATGCCTTTGTTTATAAGTTCCATGACAATACGTTCCATGGCCTTGCAGATCAGGCTCGTCAGACCAATGGGATGGTAGTTCCCAGGATCCATGGTGGATCCCCCCTTGTGGAGTGGGATAACTGTAGCTGTGCACCACTCAGTGGGCACGAAGCCTGAGATGAAGCTAAGTCTGACGAGCCTGATCTGCAAGGCCATGGAACGTATTGTCATGGAACTCATAAACAAAGACATTGGCAACCTTCAAACACTGGATTATAGAGCTAAATTGTCTGCTTGATATCTGTGTCTTACTGCTCTGCAAATCTATAGAAAACAGTATATATATTTTTTTATAATTTGCACATTCCTTACATCTGTGTTGAAACTGTTCCCCCACCCCCACCCCTCATTTCCTGCCTTGTCTTTCAGCTGATATAATTTAGCTAGTGTTGTGTCTCCTTTTAATTAACAACCTGTATTCAAACTGGAACCTTAGTTTGAGAGACAGCCTTACAGAACTACCTTCAAGTTTATAGAGCTGAGTATATTTTCTGTGTTATTCTGTATTATAGAGCTAAATTGTCTGCTTGATATCTGTGTCTTACTGCTCTGAAAATCTATAGAAAACAGTATATATATTTTTTATAATTTGCACATTCCTTACATCTGTGTTGAAACTGTTCCCCCCCCCTCATTTCCTGCCTTGTCTTTCAGCTGATATAATTTAGCTAGTGCTGTGTCTCCTTTTAATTAACAACCTGTATTCAAACTGGAACCTTAGTTTGAGAGACAGCCTTACAGAACTATCTTCAAGTTTATAGAGCTGAGTATATTTTCTGTGTTATTCTGTATTATAGAGCTAAATGGTCTGCTTGATATTTGTGTCTTACTGCTCTGCAAATATATAGAAAAGAGTATATATATTTTTTTATAATTTGCACATTCCTTACATCTGTGTTGAAACTGTTCCCCCCCCCCTCATTTCCTGCCTTGTCTTTCAGCTGATATAATTTAGCTAGTGTTGTGTCTCCTTTTAATTAACAACCTGTATTCAAACTGGAACCTTAGTTTGAGAGACAGCCTTACAGAACTATCTTCAAGTTTATAGAGCTGAGTATATTTTCTGTGTTATTCTGTATTATAGAGCTAAATTGTCTGCTTGATATCTGTGTCTTACTGCTCTGCAAATCTATAGAAAACAGTATATATATTTTTTATAATTTGCACATTCCTTACATCTGTGTTGAAACTGTTCCCCCACCCCCTCCCTATTCTTGGTTGTAGATTAAATATGGTGGCTTTTGCAGTGGCCACCCCACTGTAGATTTGATCTAAGACCCTCCCCCAGGACATCTCTTTACCGCATTCTACCTAATAAAGCCTTTCTGCACTTGCTTTTAGTCCTTTTTAATTTAATTACATTTTTTCAAACTGTGTGTGGACTAATATTGCTACATATTCAAGTGTGCCAGCTTGCACTGCATGAGAATTGTATTTACTACTGCTTTTGCTACTTTTCTAAAAAAAAAAAAAAAAAAAAATCTTCTGCTTTTACTGTACTTGTGTTTCTTCCTACTTTATTTTGCTTTTGCGTCATCTTAAACGTTCTCAATTGTATTTATTACTGCTTGGTGTAACTCATTCTAAGCCTTTTAGTTTAAACACTTGGGCTTCAGACCAGTTGTTTTACATTGAGAGGGTTTGTGGTCTGCACTGTAGTGGCAGAACAGGTAGCTTACATCCTTCTAAGTTGGGAACTGCTGATTGAGGGCTCAGTGTCTGTTATTCTAAAAGTATATTAATTCTGGTTTAAGCACTTGGGCTTTCAGGCCAGTTATTTTACATTAAGAGGGTTTCGTGGTCTGCACTCTTGTGGGAGGAGAGGCTGGACTCTGCCCTTCTGAGCTGGGAATTTCTGGTTGAAGGCTTATAGTGCATGCATATCTGAATTTCTTCTTACTGAAATTGGTACACCTTGTTTGCTGTAGCATAGACAAGATCCAGGCCTGCTGAATCTAGCTTTGTTTGTATAACTTGAGCACTAATCCAGGCATTATTTAAAGTATTCAGTTGTATTTATTACTGCTTGGTAGTAACTTGGTTAAAGTGTAGCTATCATTCTAAGTCTTTTGGATTAAACACTTGGGCTTCAGACCAGTTGTTCTACATTAGGAAGGTTTGTGGCATGCACTGTGGTGGCAGGACAGGTAGCTTTCATCCTTCTAAGTTGGGAACTGCTGATTGAGAGCTCAGTGTCTGTTATTCTTAAAGTGTATTAGCTTTGGTTTTAGCACTTGGGCTTCAGGCCAGTTATTTTACATTAAGAAGGTTCGTGGTCTGCACTCTTGTGGGAGGAGAGGCTGGACTCTGTCCTTCTGAGCTGGGAATTTCTGGTTAAAGGTTTATAGTGCCTGAATATTTGAACTGTATCTTACTGAAATTGGTACACCTTGTTTGCTGTAGCATAGACTAGATCCAGGCCTGCTGAATCTAGCTTTGTTTGTATGCTTGTTATTTCCCTGGAACGCTAATTCCACCTAAAACGTGGCTTCTCAGCGCTTCTGTGGATCCCTAGTGATATCTGCATTGCTTACTGTACTTATTTCCATGCTTCGCTTGAAAGAAAGTTACTGTTTGTCGTTTTTGCATTTAAGTTACCTGTAACACATTGCACTTGTTACCAGGCACTTGCTCACTAAAGTAATTATAAGTCAGCACTAAAAATTAAAAGCACTACACCCTCGCTCCCCATTGGCCCTTGTTTTCAATTATAAAGGAATTCCCAATATTATTCTAGCATGTCCAAAGGTCAGTTGTCAATCTCCTCTCCGGTCCAGCTGGTGAATATGGGAATCTTGAGGCAATGTTACAACTGCCTCATGTACACAGACAACCCTCTCCTCCTCCCAACAAATTCCAACACATGTGAGAGATGCAACCATATAGCCAAACTGGAGGCTAAGCTCTCTCAACTCAGTATGGGCATAACCAGTCAGGAGGAGAAGGAAACCACACTCACTACAATTCCAGTCTCACATAGACCTACCACGACAGCAAACCAAACACATAATCACACAAAACATACTGGAGGCTCTAAATAAAGATCTGCCTAAGCAGCAGAGACCTCCAAAGCAGACACCCAAGCAACCGCTACCCCAAAACAAAACACGTGCAACACATATCTCACAAAGCCAGTGTGCCGAACAGTCACAGCCCTTAAGGCTAAACAACACACCTGATACACTTGTAATAGGTGACTATCGTCAGGCACACTGACGTCCCGCTCACCAGGCTGAACAAGGAGAAGGTCACGGTGAGCAGCCTGTCTGGCTCTAGGATCCGCCACATAACACAAGCACTCAGGTCACTCCAAGGCAAGTACAAATATGACTCAGTCATTGTCCATGCTGGTGTGAATGACCTGAGATGTACCTCCCTGGACTACATGAAAAGAGACATAGAGGAGCTCTCTGAGCATGTAGCCCAGGCTGATATGACCCTGACCTTGAGTAGCATCTTACCCTCACCAAGAATGATGCCACAATATGAAGACAAGATGATCAATTTCAACAATTGGCTTAAGTATTGGTGTCATTCAAAGGGGATCCAATGCCTGTCAGCTTGGGATGATATGCACGACAAGCCACGATGCTTTGCTAGGGACGGCTTGCACCTGTCACTCCTGGGCTTTCGGATATTGGCAAAGGCTCTTGCTACCCCCATAGTGCCTTTTTTAGGTAAGGCTCAAAAGACAAACCCACCTCCATAGGTATCACAAGGGATAAGAAACTAAGAGTAATGCTACTCAACGTTAGAAGTCTAAACCTCAAGATGCACGCACTCGAAACTCTCCTTAGCATGGAGAACATCGATATCTGTGCAGTAACAGAAACCTGGTTTCAGGACTCCCGAGAGCACCCCAGCACTACCAGGTTATACCTCATACCATGCTTTTCGGCCCCAAAACTTGGACCGAACCACAAAAGGAGGGGGAGTATCGATATTCATCAAAGATAACCACACCTCCAGGTTGGTGGCAAAGCACGAAGCATCAGAGACTATCCATGTGCAACTAACAGTGGGTAAAACTGCCTTCCAGTTTATAGCCTGCTACAGACCACCCTCCCAAACCCAGGAACCCCACTCGGCCTTCCTGAGAACACTGGAAAATATGAAGGTCTCTCAAACACCATTATATTGGGCGACTTCAACTACCCAAACATAGATTGGGAGCATTACTCTAGCTCCAACACCCTTGCCCAAAGGTTCCTAGAATTCATAAACTCAAATGCTATGGAACAACTTGTTACCACTCCCACAAGAGGGGAAAACATACTGGACCTGATCATCACCAACATGGGGACTCTATGCCCCAAACCAGAAGTGTATCCCTCACTGGTAATATCAGACCATAAACTGATTTCACTGGATATTCACATCCCGACCCCACCCCCTGCCCAGAAAACCGCAGTGAAAAACTTCTCTAAAGCAAATTTCACACTCCTCAAAACCGAGGTGGAATCCTTCAAAGCCCCCAGGCCTGTGGAAAATACGGCCCAGACTGCAGAATCCTTTATAAATGCATTCTATGAACACCTTCAGGAATGCATGGATCATGCAATCCCAAATAAAACCAAGACCCAATCCTCCAAAGGCAGATGACCTGTCTGGTGGACCCCAGCCATAAACAAACTATACAATAGAAGGAGGAAGCTACTACATGATAGAGCAAAATGCCAAAAGGGAAGGCATCTCTGATCAGTATTAGCAAAAACTAAGGGCACTCATAAAATCGTCAAAGGCCAGCTTCGAGAGAAAATTGCACAGGACACTAAGGATAATCACAAGGCTTTCTTTAGTTATGTTAGGAACCTGGGTGGGAATTCCCAGATATGCTCAGAATTAGTCCAAAATGACAAAAAATACACTGATCACACAGACATTGCCAACATCCTAGCTGACAGGTTCAGCGCAAACTCCCCACCAAAAGGGCAAATATCTATCCCAACAGAGTGCTGCCCCCCTGACATCTCAGATGCTCAGGTGGGAGCCGCCCTCTCCAAAGCAAAAAACATAGCATCAATGGGACCAGACGGTGTCCCAGGCTGCGTCCTACATGAACTCCAAGAAGAGCTAAACCCAAACATAAAACTACTGTTCAATCTCAGCCTTACTACAGGATATGTACCCAAAGAGTGGCGTACAGCAACAGTGGTCCATCTCCACAAAGGTGGTGCCTCAATGGACCCTGGAAACTATCGCCCCATAAGCCTGACTTGCTTGGTCTGCAAAGCTATGGAAAGGATCATCATGGACCTCATAAATAAAGATATTGGGGACCTACAGACACTGGATTCTACCCAGTTTGGCTTTGTTAAGGGCAGATCCTGCCTCTTAACCCTGGTTGACTTCTTTGAAACAGTCACCAAGGCCATTGACGAAGGGAAGGTGGTCCACACAGCCTATCTGGACCTCGCAAAAGCCTTCGATACAATACCCCACTCGGGCATTATAGATAAGCTCACCAGCTTAAATATAAACCCCTATGTCACTAGATGGGTTGCAAACTGGCTCAAGGACAGAACCCACATGGTTAGAATTGCTGGAGCCATGTCAGACTCCAAACCAGTTACAAGTGGCGTCCCACAAGGCTCAGTCCTGGGACCTCTCTTGTTTGGTATATATTTCTCGGAGGTACAGGCCAACACGGAAGGACTGTGGCTGACCAAGTTCGCAGATGACTGCAAACTGGGCCATAATCGACTCTCCAGCCGACACAAGCATCCTCCAAAAGGGCCTCATAGAAACAGACAACTGGTGCCAGAGCCATGGCCTCAAGCTAAACGCCAAAAGTGTATAGTCATCCCTTTGGCAAAAACAAAGTGCCCACAAATTACCACATAGGTGGTAATCCATTAAGTACAGAAGAAGTAATTAGGGACCTGGGGACCCAAGTTGATAGCAATCTCTCATTTGACAACCACGTGGCCAAAGTGGTTAGAAAAACATTTTATATAGCCCACCTAATCATGAAGGGATTCACATCTAGATTAGGGAGGTCATCGTGCCTCTTTACTCATCCCTCATCAGGCCCATAATCGAGTACAATACCCCTTTTGGGATGTACCTTACCAAACACCTGCAGCAACTGGAAAGACCCCAAAAGTACCTCACCAAGAGGATCAAAGGGCTCAAACAGATGCCATATGCTGCCCGGTTAAAGAAACTCCAGCTCTACTCAGTGGCATACCACCTGCTCAGAGGTGACTTGTGCCTGACGTATAAGGCCATGTCCAACCCAGAATTAAGGGACATGCTGCACCTCAAAAAATCCAAATCCCATCGAGCTACACACTTGAGAGACTTGAACCTCAGCACTGAAATAAATAGGACATGCTGGAGGGACAGATTCATAACCCAGAGGCTCCCTTCACTCTGGAATAAAATCCCAGTCCAGGTTAGGCAGAGTCCCTCATTGACTCTCTTCAAGAGGAATCTTGATGAGTGGATGGGAGATCGTAGGTTTATCCCGGGTATCACTTCTGTGTCACTGTTAGACAGAGGCACAGTATACTAACCTCGAAAAAGGGCATAGCAAAATTAATTTAAAATGGGTGGTGAAAGCCAAACACACTCTGGCTAGGCTTACAAATGCCCTAGGGCAGATAGCCTAGTATGAACCTATGAACCTATGAACTTAGGTGAGTTGCTAGTTCATTTTGTAGTTCATGTAGTACACAGCCCGGTATGTCGTCTGGTCCCATGGATGCTGTATTCTTAGCTTTGGAGAGTGCGGTTTTTACCTGTGTGGCTGTGATTACAGGAATTTGGCAATCATTTTGTATTGAGATGGGCCCTTTAGGGGGTGAGAGTGGGGTGAAGTTGGCACTGAATCGATCTGCAATGTCCTTGGGATCAGTATATTTAATACCATACTGTTGTAGCTCAGAGCAGATCCGAGCATTGCCATTTAGACTCTTGACATAGTTATAGAATGCCTTGTGGTTGTCTTTGGAATCTTTGGCAATTTTATTTTCGTAACTAGCTTTGGAAGATTTTATGAGGGATCTCAGTGTCTTACTGAGGCTGGTAAGGGAGTTTTTTTGCATCCTGGGATTTTCCTCTTTTCTGCAACAGTTTCTTCCTTCGGTTGTATAGTTTATTTATGACAGGGGACCACCAGATTGGCTTCCTTTTTTGGAGGAGAGCTTCTTGGTTCTATTTGGGATGCACGATTCATGCACAAGTGGATGTGCTCATACAGTGCTTTAGTGTAGGATTTGGCAGTCGAACTTTCAGTTCCCATTTGTATGGGTGTCATGAAGTTTGTCACTTCTAACTTGAGTAGCATGAAGTTGGCCTTGGAGAAGTTTTTTATGGATGTTTCCTTACTGGGGGGTGGGGGTGGGATGTGGATGTCAAAGGTGATTAGCTTATGGTCAGACCTAACCAACGAGGGGGTGACCACTGGTGTGGAGTAATTTCCCATGTTGGTAATGACCAGGTCCAGGATATTGGAGCCCCTGGTCGGACTATGGATAAGTTGATCCAAGGCGTTGCAATTTATGAACTGCAAGAACCATTGGGAAAAGGTGTTGGTACATGAGTAGTTTTCCCAGTTAATTGCAGGGTAGTTGAAATTACGCAGTATTAGGGTGTTTGGTTGTATCTTAATATTTTCCAGTATGTTTAGAAAAGTGTAGTGAGAATCTTGTCCAGATGTGCTTCCTGCAGCTCAAGCTAGGAACTTGTTCCACTGTGTCTAGCTCCTTCCACGCCCTGCTGGCTATGAGCTGGATGTGCTCATCGGCAGGGGGAGACACCCAGGTAGAAGATGGGCGCGTCCCGAAGGCCTTCAGGAACACAGATTCCTCTGAAGATGGGGTAGGGAAAGACCAACCGCCTCACTGTTTAAGTATCTCGAGGATGGCCCCAAAGGACACCACCTCAGACGGAAGTATGGGGGACTCATCTTCTTCGTTGAAATCCATGTATTCAGTGACAAACTCTCGAGGGGAAGGCAAAGTACCTCCTCTTGCATGTCCTTTTCTGAGGAGGCTCCTCCATGGTGGGCTCTGGGGGGGGGGGGACTCAGAAGAGGTAGGAACCCCAAGGGGGTAATGCCCATCTGAAGATGCTCATGGGAGGGCTGACCTTGGAAGTATAACGAGGTCTCGATGCCCAATGTCAAGCGAGGCTGGAGAGGACCCAGAGTCAAAGGAGAGGCAGCTGCCCGACCAGAGACATTCCTCTCCAACACCCGGAAGTCCAACAGGCTGGATAAAGCCCCCCCAATTGGCTGCAGCTGACTGGGATGGAAGGGGTAACTGACCCAGCCCAGACGTTCCCAGATGATATTGGCCCCGAGCTGTCCAGTGCAGCGGCTCCCAAAGGGACGGAATGGTCTGAATACTCTAGGCCCGACCCCACTCCCTGGCAATTCGCACTGACCTTGCGGGGCCAAGGCTCAGCCAGCCAGCTCCAAGGGCAATGGAGCTGAGCCAGCCAGGGACCCCGATGGTGTGGGAAAGGAAGAAATGCCTGAAACTGTCGGCCTCTCACCAGGAATGCCCTGATCCTGAGGGACCAAACCCAGATGGGTTGGTTGAGGAGAGAGGAGTTCCATGGATGGAGAGGATCCCTGTGCAAGTGAGCAGGGGATGGCAACAAGCCCAACTCGATTTCGGCCTTGAGAAAGCTCATCATCCTATCCATACTGGAGAGGGGCAGACTCCTGGTGGATCAGAAAGATAGTGAAGAATGGCCTGACCTAGCTGAGAGTCTGTGGTCTTGAGAGGGAAACCTGCTTGAAAGCCTTGGATCTGATCTCCTAGGTTTGGAGGGGGAGCTTTCAACAACTATCGGATCCAACAATACTGTTGGATCTGAAGGTCTATTTGGATCCGAGGACATAGATGGTGTCCACAATCAGATCCGAGGAGCTCTGAGGCTCTGAGGTCTTGGATTCGACAGAGAGAGCCAGGGCTCTCAGAGCAGAAGACCCTGGATCTGAAGCCAAGAAGGCTGGGCTCGGATCTAGGGATCTGCAATCGGAGAGCCTCGGCTTTATGGCAGGAGAATCCCTAAAGGAAGACGACTTCCTCTTGGGATCCGATGAAGGCTTAGAAAGGGAACCGGAAACCAAGGGACCCCCTTTGGCCAGCCCTTTGAGCAGAAGCTTGTTCCTGCATTACAGGAGAGCCCTGGGGTTGAATCCGGCACAAATGTTTCTCACCCAACCTAATCCAAGGGGGTTCTCTCTCTGGTTCCCACGCTCTACAACTCTCACAGTTATCTTCCTATGAGCCTATCTAAGCTCTCAACAATTTCTATAGCTTCTCTCTAAGCTCTCAACAACTCCTACAGCTACCCTCACACAGCCCAATATTGTAAATAGCATTCTACTGTTGATGTGTGTATGTACAGCGTATTTACTTTTCTTAAAAGGTTTGTATGTAAACTGTTTCCACACCTAACACATATCGGTTTTCCTCAAATGAAACTGTATAATCCCTACCTTCAAGCTTAATGAATTTGTTAACTATGCATGATACTGAATGCATTTATGTGTAATTATTCTACATAATGTTATCTTTAATATTAACTATCAGTTGTATCTAAATTGTATAATGCATCTTGGAGCATTTCTCCCTGGGCCTCCACTGACAATGGGTCAGTTCTGCCCAGTGGACTTCCCCGGTAATCAAAAGTACAGTTTTGTACCTACCATAAATGTAGATGCTCGAGTGCTAATACAGCTGCAGTCATAACAGATGGGTTTTCCTGCCGTCAGGCGGGTCCTCGGTCGGCCGAATTCCAAAGTCTAGTTCCGGCGTCGGATGTCGTCACTTCTTCCCTGATGTCACTGCGACAGGGGTATAAAAGAACCAGCCGACGCCATTTTCTTCAGTTTTTCTTGCCCCAGATGTCAGGTGCCCCCAGAAGAAAGGCAAAACATAAATTTATGTAATAATGCAATGCAATATAATCAAAAAACAGTAGTTGCAAGCAAATACACCATAAAAGAATACCCCCATGAGGTTGTATGTGGGGGTGTTAGCCATTAGGCCTGTCCCAAGAGGGGAAGGAGGGAGGGAAACCTGGACTGCAGCTGTATTAGCACTCGAACATCTACATTTAAGGTAGGTACAAAACTGTACTATGTTCATCATGCATACAGCTGCAGTCATAACAGATGGGTAGAATCCCAAAGCTAATAAAGGGTGGAAGGCACTAAGTGGAACTAGGAGGAGCCAGGATGCCCTGCAAGACTGCAGTGGCAAAGCCCGCTCTAGATTTGGAGTACAATGGTAGGTAATAGTGCTTGGAGAAAGTATGAACAGAACTCCAAGTGGCTGCTTCCAAAATATCTTTGGTAGGAACCCCCCTGAGGAAAGCTGCAGAGGTAGCTGTGGCCCTTGTGGAGTGAGATCTGATGCCTGTAGGTACAGTTTTACCATGAAAAGAGTAACAAAAGCGTATGCAGTGGGCTATCCATTTTGAGATTGTCTGTTTGGAAATAGGCTTCCCTTGAGCACCTGTAGCATAGGATACAAAGAGTTGCTCTGATTTTCTGAAAGTCTTTGTTCTGTCCAAATAATAATGGAGCTGTCTGTGAATGTCCAAGGAATGTAATAGCCTCTCCCCTTTGTTTTGTGGATTAGGGTAAAAGGTAGGTAAGTGGATAGCCTGATTCAAGGCTACCCTGGATACTACCTTTAGCATAAAGGAAGGATTGGTTCGTAAGGAAACTCTGTCCTGATGGAAAATGATGAAAGGCTACACAGCCATGAGGGCTTGTAGTTCCGAAACCCTGCGTGCTGAGGTGATAGCCAGAAGGAAGGCTGTTTTCCATGACAAATATTGCAGTTCTGTTGAAGCAGCTGGCTCAAAAGGAGGCAGGGTCAGTTTTTCTAGAATGAAATTGAGGTCCCAAGCAGGTACTGGCTGCTTCCTTGGGGGTTTTATATTCTTAGCCCTTCTGAGGAACTGTCTTAAGAGAGGGTGAGAGAATAAAGGAGGATCAGTGTTGTACTCTGCAGAAATGGCTGAGGCATGGATTTTGATGGAGGAGAATGAAAGTCCACTGCTTAGCATCTCAGCTAGGTACTGTAATATTTGAGGTAAATTCAGTATTCCAGGGTTCTGACCCTTTTTCTGATTCCAGGCACAAAACCGTTTCCATTTTGCGGAGTAGGCTTTTCTAGTAGAAGGTCTTCTGGCCTCCAAAATGACATCCTGCACCTCCTTGGAGAGTAGGGTCTGTTGTGGATTTAAGGAATCCTCCATGCGGCTAGATTGAGTGTTTTCAGCTGACTGTGAAGAGTTTTGAAGTTGTGCTGAGTCAGTAGGAGAGGCATTAGAGGCAGGATCCATGGTGAGGAATGCGTCAGGCTCCTCAGGAGAGGGTACCAGTGTTGTCTTGGCCAGTCTGGAGCAATGAGAATCATCTTTGGTCTGTCCGCTCTGGCTTTTAATAGAACTTTGGGCAGCAGAGGAAGAGGTGGAAAGGCATAAACTGTCATTGTTGTCCAACTGAAAGAGAGTGCGTCCACTTTCCAGGCTTGTGGATGAAAGGTCCTTGAGCAGAATTTTGTCAATTGGCAATTTCTGTGGGTGGCAAAGAGATCTATGTCTGGCCTTCCCCATGCTTGAATTATCTTTGTAAAAACTTGAGGATGCAACTTCCATTCGTGTGTATCTGTCATATTTCTGCTCAGGTTGTCTGCCAGCGTGTTTTCCTTGCCTGGCAGGAACTGTGCTTGAAGTTGGATTTGTAATTCCAGAGCCATGTTCCAAAGAAACATGGCTAGCCTGCATAGGGGATATGAATGGGTTCCTCCCTGTTTGTTTATGTACCACATCACTGTGGTGTTGTCTGTCCTTATCAATAGCTGTCCTGGATGCAGTAGGTCTTTGAAAGCCATAATAGCATTTATTACTGCTAGCATTTCCTTTTGATTGATGTGTAGGTGCTTTTCTTTTTGTGACCATTTGCCCTGAATGCACCAATCTGTCATGTGCGCCCCCCAGGCGTAATCCGAGGCGTCTGTTGTGATGACTTGATTTGCTTGAGGCTTGCAGAATGGGAGACCTATATTTCTTTGGCATGCTTGAGCCCACCACAGAAATTCCTTTTGAAGACATGGAATCAGTGGTATAATTGTTTCCAAACTGTGGCTGTGTTGAGACCATAAGTTTTTTAGGTACCACTGAAGTTTCCTCATATGCAGCTTTGCACAAGGGATTAGCAGGATGCAAGATGCCATGAATCCCAGAGCCTGCAGGATTTTCCTAGCAGTCAGCCTGGTGAAGGTTGCCAGTTTTCCGAAGTATTGAGTTAGTTGCCCTTGTTTCTCTGGCGTGAGGTAGGCCATCTGGGTGTTTGTATCCAAGCTGGCACCCAGGAAAATTATTGTTTGAGAGGGTATTAGTCTTGATTTCTTTTTGTTGACTGTGTATCCCAGAGAATTCAACAACATTATTACAAACGCCAGGTGTTTCAGAAGAATGTGTTTGCTGTCCGCTTGGATCAGGCAGTTGTCCAAATATGGGTATATTTGTATCCCTTGAAGTCTGCAGAAGGCAATCACTGATGCCAGGCATTTCGCAAACACTCTGGGCGCAGTAGATAAGCCAAAGGGCAATGCAGAGAATTGATAGTGGGTTGAACCTGCAAGAAATCTGAGGTATCTTCTGCAATCTTGTCTGATTGGGACATGCAGGTATGCCTCCTTGAGGTCCAATGTTACCAGCCAAGACTCCTTGCCCAGCATGGGAAGAAGCTGCTGTAATGTGAGCATCTTGAATTTTGGTACGAGTAAATATGTGTTTAGGATGGATAGGTCCAAAATAGGTCTCCAATCTTTGCCCTTCCTTGGCACCAGGAATAGTCTGGAATAAAAACCTTGACCCTGTTCTTGTGCAGGTACCTCTTGAATAGCTTTCATGTCCATGAGATCTGAAATTTGTTTTTGTGCCTCTGCCCTTTGATTGTGTGGCAGGTTTGGCAAGACTCTCATTTTTGGAAGGGTGTGAAAGTGGAATCTGTAGCCTCTGTCTATAATGTCCAGGATCCATTTGTCTTTTGTGACAATATGCCAATTTTTTGAAAATAATGCCAGTTTTCCGCCTAAAGGTGCTGCCATTTGAGTCTTGCTTTGCATGCAAAGGGGAAAGTCATTGGTTCTGCTTTCTGAATGGCTGTGAACTATCCTCACCACGTCTTGGTGTAGGTGCTTGCCATTGTCTGCCTCTAAATGATCCTTGAGATTGCCCTCTACCCCTCGGGCGCCTGTATTTACCTCTTTGAGGTCTGTCCTTGGCTGGAAAGGACCAATTTTTTGAAGGCCAATTTCTAATGAAATGTGGAGGCTGTACCTGTAGGAAATCTTTCACTGTTTGCATTGATTTTGCCTTTTCCTCCATTTTCTTTAATACCTCCTCAGCTTTAACACCAAACAATACATCTTTTTGAAGAGGTGCATCTAGTAATTTAGCTTTGACATGATCTGGTAAAGTTTGCTCTTTGAGCCAAGCATGTCTACGTATGACTGATCCTGTAACAGCAGCTCTACATGAGGCCTCTAAAGCATCAAAACCACATTGCAAGGTATGTTTACCCACTTGCTCTGCACTATGCAACAAATCCTGCAACTCCTTCAAGTCTGGTTGTTCAGGTTGTGACATTTTGCTTTTCAACTGCGATAACAAAAACTGTTGATACTTTAACATATGGAACTGACAGTTTAATGCCCTCATGGTTAAGGTGGCTGAGGTGTATACCTTCTTCCCCCACCTTTCTAAAGCCCTGGAATCTCTCTCTGAAGGTAAAGGATTTTTGGCAGTGGAGGCCTTAATTCCCTTGGGGCCCTGTGAAATAGTTTCTGGGTCAGCCGCATGGCTTTTGTATAGGAATTGGTGTGAATCAGGGACCCGGTAATACCTGTCAGGCTTGACTGGAGCTGGGGGTAAAGAATCTGGGTTAAGGCTGGCCTCTGAATACACATCATCTAGAATGTCTAAGACAGGAGGTATAGCCAGAGGCCTGTGCTGAGGGAGCAAGAGGAAATCCCTGAGCCTTTCCTTGGAGTCTGAGTACTCTTGGCCTTCCCAGTGGAAGTGTTCCCTCAAGGCATGCAAGGTTTCCCCAAAGGAGTAATCCTCAGGGGGGGAGACAGAGGGAATGGACTCCTCTGCATCAGAATCCTCAAAAGGGGAGTATGAATGTTCCTGGTCCTCAGAATGTTCTGAAGAAATGGAGGCCTGGTCCGAGGAAGGATATTCTTCCTCCACTCTGGGCCTTTTGTCCGAGGGGGGTTGAGAACCCCTGATAAGAGTGATCAAATCCTCAGCCATTTTGAGCATCTGCTTTTTAGGCATGGGGCCTTGAGAGGGGCCCTGTGGAGCTTGTCTTTTAGTATGCATGGCTGCTTTAGATTTAGTGAAAGCCTTAATGGAAAAAGAAGAAGAAGGCCTGAAGACACCTTGAGAGGTGGCAGGCCTGTCTAAACTCTGAGTTTCCCCGCCAAAAGTGGCTTCGGTATCTGTAGTTGGGGTGTGAGCCGAAGAGCCTGCGACCTCGGGCACAGAAGACACCGCTAATGAAGTGTCATCGGTAGTCAGGGGCTGCGTAGGCGCCTCGCTGAGAAACGGAGCACCTGTAGTCAGCTTTAGCGTGGTGTCAGTAGAAGTCGTGGACCTCGTATGTCGGTCCTTATCTTTGTGTCTTTTACTCAAAACTGGAGTTGGAGTATCAGACGACATAATGTAATTAAATTTTTTGCCAAAATAGTGTTGGGCGAACTCCGCCCGACGCTTAATAGTACATCTGTTGAATGTAGCACAAAAACCGCAGGCCGAGACGTCGTGGTCTGGGCCTAAGCAAGGAATGCAGAGGGAATGGAAATCCTTATGCAGTATTTGCTTCCCACATGAAATGCAATTATTAACTTTGTCTGACATTGGTCTGAGGCAAGAAAAGTTTCCCCAACTGCGTACTTAGCTTTCAAGAAGTCTTCGGTTGAAAAATATTCGTACTCTCAGGAGCTGGCCGACCGACACTTGCGAACTGCTTCTGCTTCGGGCACCGCGCGGCAAGAAAGACTGAAGAAAATGGCGTCAGCTGATTCTTTTATACCCCTGTCGCACTGACGTCAGGGAAGAAGCAACGACATCCGACGCCGGACCTAGACTTTGGAATTCGGCCGACCGAGGACCCGCCTGACGGCAGGAAAACCCATCTGTTATGACTGCAGCTGTATGCACGATGAACATCTGCAAATAAATAAATAAATGTCACATTCATCCTCCATGTGTGCCTCTCCCAGACAGTAAACACACTAGTGCGAGTCGGAATGGGGCATTTTCTGACTGCACGAGAAGCACCTTTTAAACCCTGTAGGCTTTTCTGACAACACACACACACACACACACACACACACACACACACACACACACACACACACACACACACTGCAGAACACTAAGAAAGGGGCTGGGGGAACAAGTTAGAAACAAGGAAGGGAATAGAGAGAAGCTACCGAGAGACCCAGGAAAAACAAGGGTGGGAACCAGGGGAAGAGGGTTAAAGATATGCTAAAGCACTAATGGAAGGGGAGGAAACTAGCTAAGAGAAGACAGTAGAAAAAGAGAAGAAAAAAACCCCAGAAAGCAAGGAAAGAAGACACTTATCTTAAATTTCCTAGCTTGAGCTGCAGGAAGCACATCTGAACAAAATCCCGGCAAATGAAATCTGAGGGTTGTGGGTAGCAAGGCATCTTGGGAAGGAGAGGAGCTTGAGCTCAGGAGCTGTCCTAGAAGTTGCTGGCTCGGATCAGACATCGGATCCCAAACCCATCCATGATCAATAATGACACAGATAGCATCAGATTCATACATAATCAAAACACAGTAAAATCATACATACAGTATCATACAAAATCAGTACATTTACTGTTTTCTCATGGTTTAATCATTCTTTCTGAAAAAAGAGTCAGTCTTGGTCTATTTCTTATTCTTATTACAAAGGTAAGTGGAGAAAGCACTCTCACTGCTGGCTACACCACTCAGCATACCTGGGCATTTTCCTACAGCAAATGACTTCAACTGCATTATCAGATGCCTGACATCCTCTTCTTTTGGAATCTCTGCAATTTCTGTGTCATCCTCACTTGCTTCTTCTACTTCATCAGTTGCTTCATACATTTATATGCTGGTCTGTACTTTGGTCAATATCACTTGAAAAATTGCTTCTGGGTCAAGTTCATTACAGGTTGCCACCTCATCATCCACTGCAACAAAACCTTCAAAATCTACTCCTTCAAATTCTGCCATGGGAGATTGACTATCTGATGGGGCCAAAACATTGTGCTCTTGGGTTGTGACAAATCCACCTTTCTTGAAACACTTCTGTATCGTTTCTGGCTAAATTTTATTCCAAGCAAAACTAATCCAGAGGACAGCATCCAGAGCATTAACTGATGAAGTTGCTTCCACAGGCGGACCTCAGGTTTGTGTTTTAGTAATAACCCACTGCAGGAGCTGGCTCTGTAGTGCATTTTAAATGTTTTGATGATGCCTTGGTCAAGAGGATTAATTTTTGAAGTTGTGTTTAGAGGCAGAAACTTCAGTGTCATGTTTGTGAGATAATTCACTTGCGGGTAGCCAGGATACTTGCCTACTGTCAGTAGAATAGATTGTTTCTTTGTCTTCATTTATCGGTCGATACCCCTTACCCACTCCTCAAATAGAGCACCAGTCATCCATGTGCATTTGTTTGATCTCCAAGTGATGGGGAGGTCTTCGGGTTTCAGGTTCTTGAATGCACATGGCTTTGCCGATTTACCAGTCACCAAGGACTTGAGTTTCTCTCCAGCTGAGCTAGCGCAAAGCAGAACTGTGAAACATTCTTTGGAAAGTTTTCTGCTCTTACATTTGTCACCCTTCATGACGAGGCTCCTGTCAGGCATTGCCTTGAAAAAAGTCTGCACTCCTCAGAGTTTAAGATGTCATCATCTTTGAAGCCTCTGACGATGTCAGGGAACTTTTTGACGAACTCTTCCACAACTTCTATTGGAACTTCATTGGATTCAACACACAAGACTTTCTGGGAGATCTTGTGGCGCAGTTTAAATTTCTCGAGCCACCACTTGATGCTTGGAAATCTGCCACCCAGAATTCCTGTGCGAATTTTTTAGCAACTTCTTAGATCATTAGCCCAGAGATTTGGGGGTTAACTGCACCTCATTTGTTTGAACAGCTTACTGTGGCTATATTGACTTCATTGAGGGAAGTTTTCCTCCTTTTCCACTGTAAGTTTCCACTTTCCTTAGCATATCTCTCCAAGTACTTAAGTTTAATTTCTGGATGTTGCTAACTGTGGTCTTGCTAACACCAAAATGTTCTGCCATCTTTCTTTGGCAGCTGCTTTCCAGAAAATATAGAATATCAACCTTTTCCTTCAATGCCTTTGAGTTCTTTCCTTTGGGCCATCATGTCTCGATTAACTGTAAAATTTTTCAGTAATTGTAGGATGTACCTACAATTCAGACCACTCCTTCACAATGAAAAAATCTTCAGCAATACGTGATAAACAATAAGACGTTAGGCCTAATCCAACATGTGGTAATAATAAAACATAAAAAAAGAACTTATACTACAGAAAAAATAACACAACTAAGAGACAAAGCCCACACCTTGTTCCCCCTGGTGTAGAGTGGACTCAACTGGTCAAGTTATAGAGGGTAAATTAATATTGTGTGTCACAGTCCTAGGGGTCAAGATTCAACTTACAGAGGTGGTCAATATTGACAGGTCGGTCTTCCACTGAGTACATGTGGTGCATAGCCGGCCTATGAAACTTGAAATTATGGAACTATGAAACTTGGTCAACTTAAGGAGGTGGTCAATGTAGGGACGTGGTCAACTATGGAGGTTCTATTGTATTTTATATACTGCCCCCTTTTGCATCCCTGTCCATATTCAAAAGCAACTTGGATCTATGGATGGGAAACAGAAAAATTACCCCAGGACTGCCCCCTGTACTACTAATGGACAGCAGCAACTCCTAAATGCTTTATCCAATGCATGTGCCCCATGAAATTAACTGTGGTATGCTATGATACCATTTATTCTCATTAGGGTTATATATAATCATTGACCATGGAATAGATGAGGCAAATCTCTAACCAAATGGGATTAGTTAATTTGAGCAGAAAAAGGGAAACTGACTAAGCTTGAAATGGCCTACAAGGCCTAGTACATATGAACCTTTGAACAGTTACATCACTCATGCCCAAGTTAAACTAACATTGTTAATTAGGTCACTGTCTTGAAGGGTGCTTTAATCTGAATATTTAATGTTTACTACATAATGTGGTACTTTACCAATGTATCAGGTTCATAGGTTGGTATTAGGCTATCAGCCCTAGGGCCTGTACAAGCCTAGCCATAACAATTCCCTGGCTATTTCTTCACACACTATTTACTTCCCTGGAACCCTGTCTAGCAGGGCAACTGACGTGATTCCCAGGGTGAATTTCCTTTCTCCCATCTAATCGTCAAGGTTCCTTTTGAAGAGGGCCAAAGAGGCACTCTGCTTGACATGTATGGGCAATCTATTCCAGAGTCTGGGGAGTCTCTGGGTCAGGAACCTATCACTCCAGCATGTTTTGTTTATTGTGATGACAAGGTTTAGATCCCTGGAGCCTGTGGCTCTGAGGGATTGGGATTTCTTTAAGTGTAGCATGTCCAACAGCTCTGGGTTTGACATGGCCTTGTATGTTAAGCAGAGATCGCCTCTGAGTAGACGATATGCAACAGAGTATAGCTGGAGTTTTTTAAGGCGGTCAGCGTAGGGCATCTGCTTTATGCCTGTGATTCTTTTAGTGAGGTTCATGTCTGAATCATGAATGCTAACTTTAATTTGAACATTTAATGTCTACTATATGTTGTGGAACTGTACCAATTCTCCAGTTCTTGTCTTTGACTTTATAATGTATCTACACCCTTATAATAACTGAATTTTGCTTATCTTTTATATCTGCATTCTGAATTGTAACTTTAATCTAAAATTTACTATGTAATGTTGGAGCCTCCCCGGGCCTCCACTGAAAATGGGCTCCTGAGTCCAGTGGACCCCCCCCCCCCCCGGCCATCAATCTGAAATAATAAATAAATAAATAAATAAATTCATTAATTAATTAACTCCAAATCCATTCAGAAAGTCAAACGCCCTTTCTCTTTTCATTATATACCTCTAAATGAGCATGTTATAATGGCCTCACCTTCCCCTTGGTCAAGTCTGTACTCATTCTTCTTTTAATTCAATTTATCTCCATTATATCCAAATAGTCTTTCATTTTATCTTACTTCACTACTACTGATTTCTTACTCATCCAGTCCACTAATTGTAGCCCGTCTATCTCCAAGGTAAACATCTGTATCCTAACAGAAAATATACCTTTAAGATTCCTACAAATAACTTGCATTTTAGCTTACGATGTTGACACATTTTTTGGTAGCTAAAAACACCCATTGCTATACTGTCTCTGAGAAATCATGATCCACAAACATGCTGTACATCAACAGTTATCCTTTTCTAATGCTGCAGAGCTGCAACAAGATCTACTCACTCGTTCATAACAAGTAATAAGCTGTACCAGTTTTACTCACTGTCAACTAAATGCTCTATTGTTTACTAATAATGGCATTCTCTATGCCTTCCCACTGCCTGGCCAATTTTGGAGAAATCAGTCCACTGCACAAATGTTTCCTACAATATCCAAACAGTCAAATCCTTCTTTAGTTTCCAAGATCAGACCCAGACACAAATTTTCCTCCTTGCCTTGTTCTCTAGTTTGAGTAAATTTTGCTCAATTTAAACTATCTGACCATTTAATTTCATTGACACATGTTGTACATCCACCACTCTTTGCTGAAAGAACATCACATCATACTGCACCTCACTAGAGTCTTGTATTGATTCATCTCATTAGCACAACCCCGTAAACATCAAGAGAGCACCTAAACTGCTGACCAACTGCTTTCATGATACATTCTTTGTCTGCTTTCCATGACCTCATAACCATTCACCAATTATCTTCCTCACTAGACTGAGGTTCAACATCAACCCCTCACATTTGTCTGGTCCTTGAAGAAAATCACTTTTCTTTTTAGCACTTTCAAAGCCACCCTTCCAATGACAACAAACCAAATTATTTTGAAAATCACAATTTAAAGGTTAAAGGTACTCCTTTATTCACTAACCTTGACAGATTGGTTTAAAGCAGTGACAAGCACCCTGGGACACTACAAGATTTCCCTAGGTGCTTATGGATTTTTATTGTTTATGTAATGAGTATTGGTTGAAATACTTTTTCCATGGTCCAATTGATTTAGCTACACAAAAAATGTTTTACTATAAAATGAACTAAAGCTTGGAAGCACAGTGGTGCAGCACTTAGTGTGAACTCACAGACTAGACAGTTCAGTTTGGTCGTCAGCTATGGTGTCCTTTTTTATTTGCAAAGTCTGCACATTCTCCTTGTGCCCTGGTGAATTTTTGTTAGGTGCTCCAGTTTCCAGCTACATTTCAAAGATGTACAGCAAATGAAGTGTTGTTCCTCCAACTTATCTGTAAGTGCTTAAGATGTGTGAGGGTGAACTTATACAACCTGCAATGTACTAGCATCCAGTTCAATATTAGCTTTTCTGCCTTGGCCCATTAAGTGCTAAGACAATTACCAGCCCCTTGTGACTGAAATAAATTAAGTAGGTAATCAAAAATAACTGGATGAGAAGAAGCTAATGTAGCAGCTACTGTATAGTTATCATTATGTTGTGCATTTGTATATGCCATAAATAAAAACAGACCAATTATGGTCCATTTTACTTTCTTAATTATCAATAAGCAAACAAACAAATACAATTACAATATGCAACAATGACATTCAAAATCCATTATCAGCTAATTCAGTATTGCAGCTCAGAAGTTCTTTAACACTCTCAAGTCAAGGAACATAGGAAAGTAGAACCAATGCTTTTCTTTTAGTATGTCAGGAAAGTTATGGTATTTCCCATATGCAGATATATCATTCTTTGCAACATCTTCTTCTTCTTTCGGATTTTCCCAGCTAGGGGTCGCCACAGCGGATCACCTGTCTGCTCATGATTGGCAGTGGAGTTTTATGGTGTTGAGTTGTCAGCTTGGCGCCCAACCTTCCACAGAAGGCACACACACACACTCATGTCTAGGGACAATTTAGAGTGTCCAATCCACCTACAGCATGTCTTTGGGATGTGAAAGGAAACCAGAGCACCCGGAGGAAACCCACGCGACCACAGGGAGGACATGCAGACTCTGCACAGAAGGCACCCCAGCCGAGAATCGAACCAGAGAACCTCTTGCTGTGAGGCGGCAACGCTAACCGCTGCACCACCATGGCCGCCCATCATTCTTTGCAACATAAAAGTATAAATTAAGAAAAGGAAATTGTTTAAATGGCTTTCAAAATCAGTTAGTAGGTATGTGTGTCTACGTGTGTATGTGTGTATGGGGGGGGGGGCAGGACACAAGACTTCAAAAAATGCTAATTAATTAGCTAAGTAATTAAGTACCATGACCCTTCTTAACTGATCATCATATTTTTTGCAAGTTTCTTACACTGTACGCAAATCAGTGTGGCAGTGATTAGAAATACTGGTTTACCCATACAAAAAGCAAATTAGACTGAAAAGATACCTTGTCAGCACAACAGCTTGGTCTTTGGCTGTTTTTTCCACATCCTGTCCATGAAGAATCAGTTCTGCTACTTTGTGAAGCTGTTCGATACAACGTGCAGTCACCTCTGCCAAGCTTTCAATGGAAGCCATGTAAATGTCCTGATATCAGAAAGAAACAAGGTGCTAAAAACTAGACATAATATGAGTAGGGGAATAATGTATATTTGATGTGCTATTAAGTCATGTTTTCAATGAAAGGCATATAAACATCCTAATATTAGAGAGAAAGAAGGTGCTGAAAACATATAATATATGCGGGCAAAACATGGCTTCATAGTCAGCATTTTATTAACCACAATCAACTTTCAATGAAAGGCATGAAAATGTCTTAATTTAACAAACAAAAAATTGAAAAAAAAAAAAAAAAAAAAACAAGATGTTTGTTCCAAAGCCATGTCAACAGATTGTCAGTCCATAGACTGATGCACAGTGTCAGTTCAAGAAATCAGTGACTAAAAATGAAACAATGAAGACTGGGGAAGTTTTATTGCCACTGACTTCCAGTCCCATGCTGAGTGATGCTGGAACTACAAACTTTAGAGTAAGGGAAGTGAAGTGGGGCAGGATTTTACAGGACTTCACCTGAGTGCACATGCAGCCGATATAATGGCATCAGAACACATCTGTCACTTTGAAGAAGCAGCATAACAGGAAAATTAGCATGGAAAATAGCAACAGATTCACTGTAAAACCGGTATTACATCACTTCTACATGCATGGTGGCATCATCCAGCTCAGCAGTCCTTGATGATAATCCTGGACCAGGAAAGAAGGTGTGTGTATGTGTGTGTCATAACATGTCTCTGTCCAGGAGGCTGCTTCTCAATGAAATATAATCAGAAATCAAATAATCC
>NC_056729.1:1472462347-1472527347 GCF_019279795.1 Protopterus annectens
CTTTGTGTTTGTAAGGCAAACACCTTAACCATTAGGCCACCCTTCTAACCCTAAAATTATATGTGCTGCAGTGGGACTCGAACCGGGAATGCCTGTGCAGTAGGCAGATGCTCTAACCACTATACTATTGTTGTGCTGCATGAAAAAAGACGTACAGGAGCTCTTTGATCATGTAGCCCAGGCCGGTATGACCCTGACCTTGAGTAGCATCTTACCCTCACCAAGAATGATGCCACAGTATAAAGACAAAATGATCAGTTTTAACAACTGGCTAAAGTATTGGTGCCATTCAAAGGGGATCCAGTGTCTGTCAGCCTGGGATGACATGCTCGACAAGCCACGTTGCTTCGCTAGGGACGGCTTGCACCTGTCACCCCTGGGTTTTCAAATACTGGCTAAGGCTCTTGCCTCCCCCATAGTGCCTTTTTTAGGCAAGGCTCAAAAGACAAACCCACCCCCATAGGCAACACAAAGAAAAAAAAAAACTAAGGGTAATGCTGCTCAATGCCAGAAGTCTAAACCTCAAGATGCATGCACTCGAGACTCTCCTCAGTGTGGAGAATATCGATATCTGTGCAGTAACAGAAACCTGTTTCAAGGCTCCCGAGAGCACCCCAGCACTACCAGGCTATACTTCATACCATGCTTTCCGGCCCCAAAACTCGGACCGAACCACAAAAGGAGGGGGAGTATCCATATTTATCAAAGATACCCACACCTCCAGGCTAGTGTCACTGCACGAACCTTCGGAGACCATCCATGTGCAACTAACAGTGGGCAAAACTGCCTTTCAATTTGTAGCCTGCTACAGACCACCCTCCCAAACACAGGAACCTCACTTGACTTTCCTGAGAACACTGGAGAATATGAAGGTCTCTCCAAACACTATTATATTGGGTGACTTCAACTACCCAAACATCTACTGGGAAAACTACTCAAGCCCAAACACCCTCGCCCAACGGTTCCTAGAATTTATAAACTCAAATGCTATGGAACAACTGGTCACCACTCCCACAAGAGGGGAAAACATACTGGATCTGGTCATCACCAACATGGGGTCTCTATGTTCCACACCAGAGGTATACCCCTCATTGGTAAGATCAGACCATAAACAAATCTCACTGGACATCCATATTCCGTCCCCACCCTTAGCCAAGAAACCACGGTGAAGAACTTCTCAAAAGCAAACTTCACACTTCTCAAAACTGAGGTGGAATCCTTCAAAGCCTCCGGGCCAGTGGACAATACGGCCCAAAATGCAGAATCCTTTACAAAAGCATTCTATGGACACCTACAGGAATGCATGGAGCATGCTATCCCAAATAAAACCAAGACTCACTCCTCCAAAGGCAAAAGACCTGTCTGGTGGACCCCGGCCATAAATAAGCTATACAATAGAAGGAGAAAGCTACTACATGACAGAGCAAAATCACAAAAAGGGAAGGCATCACTGATCAGTACTAGCAAGAAACTACGATCCCTCATAAAATCTTCTAAGGCCAGCTTTGAAAGAAAAATTGCACAAGACACTAAAGATAATCACAAGGTCTTCTTTAATTATGTCAGAAACCTGGGAGGCAACTCCCAGATATGCTCTGAGTTAGTGCAAAATGACAAAAAAAATTCACTGAACCCACAGACATTGCCAACATCCTGGCAGAAAGATTCAGTGCAAACTTCTCCCCCTCTTCCCCCCCCAAAAGAGCAAATGTCTATCCCAACAGAGTGTAGCCTTCCTGAGATCACAGATGCACAGGTGAGAGCTGCCCTCTCCAAAGCTAAAAAGACAGCATCAATGGGACCAGACGGTGTCCCGGGCTGCGTCTTACACGAGCTCCAAGAAGAACTAAGCCCTCATATAAAGTCACTGTTCAATCTCAGCCTTACTACAGGATATGTTCCCAAGGAATGGCGTACAGCAACAGTGGTCCCACTCCACAAAGGTGGTGCCACAACAGACCCCGGAAACTATCGCCCTATAAGCCTGACTAGCCTGTTCTGCAAAGCTATGGAATGTATCATCATGGAAATCATAAACAAAGACATTGGGAACCTCCAGACACTGGATCCTACCCAATTCGGCTTTGTTAAGGGCAGATCTTGCCTCTTGAACCTGGTCGACTTCTTTGAAACAGTTACCAAAGCCATAGATGAAGGGAAGGTAGTCCACACAGCCTACCTGGACCTCGCAAAGGCCTTTGACACAATACCCCACTCGGGCATCATAAATAAGCTCACCAGCTTAAATATCAACCCCTATGTCACAAGATGGGTAGCAAATTGGCTCAGGGATAGAACCCACATGGTCAGAATAGCAGGCATCATGTCAGACTCTAAACCAGTTACAAGTGGTATCCCACAAGGCTCAGTCCTGGGACCTCTCTTGTTCGGTATATATTTCTCCGAGGTACAGGCTAACACGGGTGGACTATGGCTGACCAAGTTCGCAGATGACCGCAAACTGGGTGCTATAATTGACTCACCGACTGACACAAGCATCCTCCAAAAGGGTCTCACAGAGACGGATAACTGGTGCCAGAGCCATGGCCTAAAGCTAAATGCCAAACAGTGCATAGTTATCCCCTTTGGAAAAAACAAAGTGCCCACAAATTACCACATAGGTGGTAATCCATTAAGTATGGAAGAAATAATTAGGGACTTGGGGACCCAAGTAGACAGCAATCTCTCCTTTGACAATCACGTTGCCAAAGTGGTTAGAAAGACCTTCTATATAGCCCACCTTATCATGAAAGGGTTCACATCTAGATCAAGAGAGGTCATTGTGCCCCTCTACTCATCACTTATCAGGCCCATAATGGAGTACAATGCCCCTTTTGGGATGTACCTTACCCGACACCTTCAGCAACTGGAAAGACCCCAAAAGTATCTCACCAAGAGGATCAAGGGGCTCAAACAGATGCCCTATGCAGTTAGGCTAAAGAAACTCCAGCTCTACTCAGTTGCGTACCGCCTACTCAGAGGCGATCTGTGTCTGACGTATAAAGCCATGTCCAACCCAGAATTAATGGACATGCTTCACATCAGGAAATCTGAATCCCTTAGAGCTACACACTCCAGGGACTTGAACCTCAGCAAAGAAGTAAACAGGACATGCTGGAGGGACAGATTCATATCCCAGAGGCTCCCCTCACTCTGGAACAAAATCCCAATCCATGTCAGGCAGAGCCCCTCACTGACTCTCTTCAAGAGAAATCTTGACGAATGGATGGGAGATCATAAGTTTATACCTGGGATCTTTTCTGTGTTGCTGCTTGACAGAGGTACAGTAAACAAACCTTAAAAGGGCTACCTTCTGTGACCTACTATACAGAGGCACAGTCAACAAATCTAAAAGGGTGGCGAAAGGCAAACACACTCTGGCTAGGCTTATAAATGCCCTAGGGCAGATAGCCTAGTATCAACCTATGAACCTATAGGTAGTCTGTTCCAGAGTATGGGAAGTCTCTGGGACAGGAATCTATCCCTCCAGCATGTTCTGTTTATTGTGGTGACAAGGTTTATGTCCCTAGAGCATGTAGCTCAGAGGGACTGGGATTTCTTTTAGTGGAGCATGTCCAACAGCTCTGGGTTTGACATAGCTTTGTATGTTAGGCAGAGATCGCCTCTGAGTAGGTGATATGCGACGGAGTAAAGCTGGAGTTTTTTGAGTCGGTCTGCTTAAGGCATCTGTTTGAGGCCAGTAATCCTCTTTGTGAGATATTTTTGTGGCCTTCCCAGTTGTTGCAGATGTCTTGTGAGGTACATACCAAAAGGGGTGTTGTACTCTATAATGGGTCTAATGAGTGATGAGTAGAAGGGAACAATGACCTCTTTTTTTCTGGATGAGAACCCTTTTGTGATGAGTTGTGCTATGTAGAAGGATTTCCTGACCACTGTGGTGATGCGATTATCAAAGGAGAGACTACTGTCCACCTCTGTCCCAAGGTCTCATCACACTTCTGGTGTTAAGTAGACTACCGCCTATGTATGTGGTAGTTCATGGGTACAGAGTTTTTATGAAAGGGGATAACAATGCACTTTTTGGCATTGAGCTTGAGACCATGGCTTTGATACCAGGCATCTGCCTCAGTGAAGCCCTTTTGTAGGATGTCCACATCGTTAGTAGTTTTGATTATGGCTTCTAGTTTGCAGTCATCTGTGAATTTAGTTAGCCAAAGACCTTCTGTGTTAGCCTGTACTTCAGAGAAGTAGATACCAAACAGGAGAGGACCCAGAACTGAACCTTGTGGTACTCCACTTGTCACTGGTCTGAAGTCTGATTTGGAGTCTGCTACTTTCACAGTGTGGGTTCTGTCAGTAAGCCAGTTGGCAACCCATCTTGTGACATAGGGATTTATACTTTATACCTAGTTTGGTGAGTTTATCTATAATTCCAGAGTGGGGGATAGTGTCAAACGCCTTGGCAAGATCTAGATAGACCATGTGAACCACCTTACCATCATCTATGGCTTTGGTGACTGCTTCAAAGAAGTCTATCAGGTTTAGGAGACATGATCTGCCTTTTACAAACCCGAACTGTGTGGGGTCGAGTTTGGAGATCTCCAATGTCTTTGTTTATGAGTTCCATGATGATATGTTCCATGGCCTTGCAGACCAGGCTCGTCAGGCTAATGGGGCGGTAGTTCCCGGGATCTGTTGTGGCCATCCCCCCCTTTGTGAAGTGGGATAACCATCGCAGTGCGCCATTCAATGGGCACAAAGCCTGAGGTGAGGCTATGACTGAACATGGTACTTAGGTGGGGTGCCATTTCATTCTGTAGTTCGTGTAGAAGGCAGCCTGGAATGTTGTCAGGTCTCATGGATGCTGTGTTCTTGGCTTTGGAGAGTGAGGTTTTTACCTGTGCAGCTGTGAATACAGGAACTTTGCATTCTTCTGGTATAAAGATGTGTCCTTTAGAGGGTGAGAGGGGGGTAAAGTTAGCACTGAACCTATCTGCCAGGATGCTGGCAATATCAGTTGGTTCTGTATATTTAATGTCATTGTGCTGTAACTCAGAGCAGATCTGAGTGTTGCCATTGAGGTTCTTGACATAGCTATAGAATGCTTTGTGGTTGTGTTTAGAATCAGTGGCAATTTTGTTTTCATAACTAGCTTTGGAGGATTTTATGAGGGATCTCAGCTTCTTACTGAGGCTGACCATGGAGTTCCTCCAATTGTGTGATTTTACTCTTTTTTGCAACAGTTTCTTTCTTCTGTTGTAAAGTTTGTTTATGGCAGAAGACCACCAGATTGGCTTCCTTTTTTTGGAGGACAGCATCTTGGTTCTGTTAGGGATAGCATGATCCATGCACTTGTGTAAATGCTTATAAAGTGCATTTATGTAGGACTCAGCAGTCGTACCTCTATTGTCCATCTGCATGGGTGTCGTGAAGTTTGCCACTTCTGTCTTAAGAAAGGTGAAGTTGGCTTTGGAGAAATTCTTTACAGATGCTTTCCTAATGGGGGCTGGAAGCGGGATGTGGATGTCCAGGGGGATTAGCTTGCAGTCGGATCTGACAAACGAGGAGCTGATCTCTAGTGTGGAACACCAGTCGCCCATGTTGGTGATGACCAGGTCTAGAATATTGCTGCCCCTGGTGGGGGCGTGGATAAGTTGATCCAAGGCGTTGGAATTGATGATTTCCAGAAAACGTTGAGCAAATGAGTTGGTACACGAGTAGTTTTCCCAGTTAATAGTAGGGTAGTTGACATCACCCGTTATTAGGGTGTTGGGTTGTACCTTAATATTTTTCAGTGTATCAAGAAAAGAGGAGTGGGAATCCTGGGGCATGGTGGGGGGGGGGGGGTCTGTAGCAAGCTACAATCTGGATTGCGGTTTTGCCCAGGGTTAGTTGAACTTGGATAATCTCGGATGCATTATGCTGAGCAACTAGCTTGGAGGTGTGGATATCCTTAATGAATATGGACATGCCTCCACCTTTAGTGTTTCGGTCCGGGTTTGGCGGCCAAAAGGTGTGGTATGAAGTATAGTCTGGTAATGCAGGGGTACTCGCTGGAGCTTTGAACCAGGTCTCTGTCACTGCACAGATGTCAATGTTCTCCATTTTAAGGACTACCTCGAGGGAGTGCATTTTGAGGTTTAGACTTCTAGCACTGGATAGCATTACCCTCAGATTTTGCATGCTTGTACCTGTTATGGTGGTGAATTTGTCATTTGAACCTTGCCTAAAAAAAGCACTATAGGGGTGGCAAAAGCCTTTGCCAGTATCTGGAATCCCAAGAGCGACAGGTGTAGGTCATCTCTGGCAAAGCAGCGTGGTCTGTCGATCATGTCATCCCAGGCAGACAGATACTGGATTCCCTTAGAATGACACCAGAAGCTTAGCCAATTGTTAAAGTCAATCATTTTGTCCTTGTACTGTGGTATCATTCTGGGTGATTGCAGGATGCTACTCAGGGCTAGGGTCATGCCTGCCTGGGCTATAAGATCGGAGAGTTCCTCCATGTCTCTTTTCATGTAGTCCAGGGAGGTACGTCTCAGGTCATTCACACCAACATGGACAATGACAGAGTCATATTTGTATTTGTTGTGGAGTGACCTGAGTGCGTGCGTTATGTGGCGGATCCAGGCACCCGACAGGCAGCGGACAGTAACTTTCTCCTTGTTTAGCCTGATGAGTGGAACATCAGTGTGCCTGACTTTAGAGTCACCTATGACTAGAGTGTTGGGTATGTTATGCCTTATGGGCTGTAGTTGAGTGGCACACTGAGTATGTGGGCTATGTGTCATTTGGGTTGTGCTGGGGGGTAGAGGTTGCTTGCATTTCTGCTTTGGAAGTCTCGGTTGTCTGGGCAGAGTTCTCATCACTTCCCTCTATTGCTTCATTCTCGTCTTCCCTTCTTCCACCTGTTGTATGTCCTCCTGAATGCTTTTGTGGATTCCCCTCTCCACCAGCCATTTCAGAAGTCCATTGCATGGGATCACAGCCATCTCTGTTAAAAACTACTTTCAGAGATCCAGTGCTGCCTGTGCCCCCTCCTCCCCCCCTCTGTCCCTCTTGTCAGTAATGACCTCTTCTCTTGTTCTTGATATTATCTTGTGTAGCAATATCATGTTCTCTCCCTCATTTACGGGCTCAGGAAAGAAGAGCTCCATCTCCTCTAGCCTCTGGCCATATTATTTAAACTTCATTCTACAGAATTTTCTAGGAGCTTTCCTCTGAATTCCTTTCAGCAGCCTGACATCCTTTTCCTTATATGGCCTTCAAAACTGCGCACAGTACTCAAGTGGAAGTATAACTTTTCTGTTTCTGGAATCTACTGTCCTGAGAGTTCATCCCAGAAATCTATTCACTTATGTCAAATGCCCCTTCACTGTGCTCCTGGTGGTCAAATCTTTTTTCTGCTATACTGTTGTCATTTCCCCTTCTCCCAACTGATGCATCATGCCACGGCTGTTGTGGCCAAAGCACAGGACATCATATTTTGCTGCAATGTAGTTCATATGTCTCAATTCTGCCCACATTATAAGCTTCTCAAAACCATTCACTAGTCTCTTTTCCCCATTCTCCACAGTTGCACCTATCTTTTTGCCATCAGCAAAGAGGCTGATCCTCTGTTTTTTCAATTATGTCTGAGACAAACAAAGTCAAGAGTACTCAACCCTGGAGAGACTCCTGGGACACCTTCCTGATTCTGACATTGTCTCTGCCACCATAACCCTCTTTGTTTTACCATGCAACAGTGCAGTTCCTCAGTTCTTGGTGTTCATCACTAAACACTCCACTTTCCTATCAGTCTCCTGTGTGGGACCAGTTGAAGTCCAGGTAGAATATGGTTACTTGTCCTCCATCCAGCTCTCTTGTAATCCAGTCATTTAACTGGATTATATCTGAATGACACCTTCTTCTGGCTGTGAACCCATGTTGCTTATCTTGGAGATTGCTGTCCACTGGGGATCGCTATCCTGTTGAAATCTTATCAGCCTTCTTTTCAGTATTTTACAAATGAATTTCCCTGCCACTGCTTTTCGATAACAGTTTTAAATTAGAAGATTCACAACTGTGAGTTCTGGAATAGAGAGTCTGAATGTGTGAAAAAGGAGATATACATATACATATACTCAGTCTAAGATTGCTTTGTCTAGGAGGATTCTCTTTCCTTTCAGGTATGCAATCTACACGTTATTATATATAAGAAGAAAAAGGGGTGTCAGGGTGCAGCCACCCACAAGTGGGGGGGGGGGGTGAAAGGAACTTGCCTTATGGGAAAAATAACTTTTAAGGAGAAAAGTAATCATCAGCATTCACTGTTCCCACTTAGTTTTGAAGTAATGTAGTGAAGTGACTCTCAAGGACGGGTTGCCATAATGGTTAAGGTCTTTACCTCATAGATACAAGGTGCAGGGTTTGATTCTTACCTTTGGTTATTGGCTAGGCTTGTAATAGTCTGATAGCCTAGTATTTGCCAAAGTACCTATGAATAGCCACTGCTCCCTTTTAGTTTTCCTGTTGTTTTGTTTTCAGTAATTCCAGAACTTGCAATTAAAGTCACAGAAATGAAGTAGGAAGTCCTCTACCATTCCCCAGATTTTTCTTGCCATCCCTCCATAAATGGGTCTTGCAATTGCTTTCTTCAATCCTGTGGTTTTTCATCACTAGGCACTGGCCTGTTGAAGATTTTTGTCAGGAGGTCTGCCAACACACTGGCCAGATTTCTAAGGAATCTGGAGGGCAGCCAATCTGGTTTCTGTGTCTTATCCTCCCCCAAGGGCAACCAGTTTCTGAAACTCCTCCCTCCCTATCTTGGTGTTGTTTCCATTCTTCCCTGTCTCTCTATAAGCATGGTATTCTCCCCTTCATTTTGTAAAGTCCAAAACAACATATTCATTCAGTACCTCTGCTTCTTTTTACAGTCTTCTGTGATATCCCTCCTATCTTTGGTCAACATGCCCAGTTTAATCCATGCATTTTATCTCTTACAGGCACTATTGTTTGCCCTAATTGCTAGCCTCACCTGCCTATGTAGGGACATTAGACTTCTTCTCTTTTTGCATTATAAGTTTTTTTTAAAAGTCAAATGAGGGTACTTATCCCCAGTGAGGAGCAGTCTGAAAAGCCACAGCACCAAGACAGTAGATTAAGACACAAGTCTTACGCGCAAAGGGAGGTTGGCATAATGGTTAAGGTGTTAACCTTGCAAACACAAGGTACAGTGTTTTTATTCTCACCTTTGAAGGGAAATTGACTAGGCTTAAAATAGCCTGCAAGGGCAACTACCCTAGTACTTACCTATGATCCCAAGTCAAACAGGGTTCTAGTACGCAAGACCAAAACCGCATCACCTGAGACTCTCGTTTTTGATCACAAATCCTTGAAAGCTGCCCATTAAATTTTAAGTAATGGGACAGCTCAAAAGAAGTTTTTTTTTTCCAAGTGGTCAAGCTCCCAGAACTGCCTACATGAGGGGCAAGAAGCACCCCCCCCCCCAACACACAAGTGCACTCTGAACTTGCATGTACCAAGTCCACAGCTGCACAAAGCTGGGGAAGGGATAAGTTACCCAAAACACTAGCTCTTAACTTTTATGTCTAGAATTAAGGACAAAGTAAAAATAAATAGGGAATAATTAGGGAATTGTTTTTAAATGCTGGCACTACTAATTTAAAACTCCTTAAACTAATTTCTAATTTTAGGAGGGATGCAATAAATGTTTGAGAAATAGGGGCATCCCTTCAAAATCTAAATAGTTGAGAGGTGTCAGACAATCATTGGTTCACTCTAACTTGAGCAAGCAAATGATTTCTGAGACTTATCCAATTTATACATATGAGGAAGCCATCAATAAAATGCCTGAGATGGGTCAGGATCACAAGAAAACAGATTAATTGAAGTAGTAAACAGCATGCCCTCCACAAATGAAGAAACTATTCTACTTGGCTGAGCAAATCTATCAGGAAGAAGACATTTCTTGAACCTTCAGTCATTTCTTTGATTCCCACTCAAAGACTGAATGGGAGCAGATGTATAAAGAGGCAGCCATGTTTCAAGTTACAGCCTGCTGTCTTACATAATCAACATCTATTTTAATATCTAGTGGCCTAAAAACTATGTACTTATTGCTTCTCTATTACTATTTTAGTGTTGTATGCCATGCTTAATGTCACATAATAAGGTCTCGTGTCTTACCCCAACATCTGTAGACTTTTCTGAGCTCCGCTGTAAGCTTTAAATTTGGCTGCCCATAATCCTTGTCTCAGTTTGGGAAAGGGGAAGTGAGCATGTATTCCAAAGCTGCATTACCATTGCTCTGACTTGTGGCAGGCCACTATTAATATTCCAAAGCTGCATTACACCATTGCTCCGACTCACTGCAGGTCACTACTAATATTCGAAAGCTGCATTACCATTGCTCTGACTTGTGACAGGCCACTATTAATATTCCAAAGCTGCATTACCATTGCTCCGACTCACTGCAGGTCACTACTAATATTCGAAAGCTGCATTACCATTGCTCTGACTTATGGCAGGTCACTATTAATATTCCAAAGCTGCATTACCATTGCTCCGACTCACTGCAGGTCACTACTAATATTCAAAGCTGCATTACCATTGCTCTGACTTATGGCAGGTCACTATTAATATTCCAAAGCTGCATTACCATTGCTCCGACTCGCTGCAGGTCACTACTAATATTCCAAAGTTGCATTACCATCGCTCTGACTTGTAGCAGGCCACTATTAATATTCCAAAGTTGCATTAACATTGCTCTGACTTGTGGCAGGCCACTACTAATATTCCAAAGCTGCATTACTATTGCTCTGACTCGTGGCAGGCCACTACTAATATTCCAAAGCTGCATTACCATTGCTCTGACTCGTGGCAGGCAACTACTAATATTTCAAAAATGCATTACCATTGCTCTGACTTGTGGCAGGCCACTACTAATATTCCAAAGCTACATTACCATTGCTCTGACTCGTGGCAGGCCATTACTAATATTCCAAAGTTGCATTACCATTGCTCTAACGCATGGCAGGTCACTACTTATATTCCAAAGCTGCATTACTATTGCCCTGACTCGTGGCAGGCCACTACTAATATTCCAAAGCTGCATTACCATTGCTCTGACTCGTGGCAGGCAACTACTAATATTTCAAAAATGCATTACTATTGCTCTGACTTGTGGCAGGCCACTACTAATATTCCAAAGCTACATTACCATTGCTCTGACTCGTGGCAGGCCATTACTAATATTCCAAAGTTGCATTACCATTGCTCTAACGCATGGCAGGTCACTACTTATATTCCAAAGCTGCATTACTATTGCCCTGACTCATGGCAGGCCACTACTAATATTCCAAAGCTGCATTACCATTGCTCTGACTTGTGTCAGGACACTACTTATATTTGTTCATTCAAGTAACAGTAAAAGCTGCATGCAGCATTCAGAAGACCAAAGATATACTGCAGTGCTGTAAGATTTTATTTTTTTCTGAGGAAATTATACTGATAACAGTGTTTGCTGAGTACTGGAGGGTGAACTGAAGACTGAAAGGCACTATCACGGGCCCTACTGAGGACCCAGACAATCGACGTATGCTTTCCTGCACTATTAGCCTCAAAACTAAAGCATATATATGGGAGATCGTTTCCAGCCAAAAAACTGCTCAAATTCATCCATCAGCAAAGATCAGTCTAGTAGGTACACAAAGCAGCTGTACAGAGCAGAAAATGCTTAAATTAAAAAAAGGTGTCTTACCCACTCCCCACAAATCTCAAAATGGCAGCTTTATACAAGGAGTGTTCCCAATCAACTAGACAGCGGTAAGTATGCAGTCATACTTCACATCCTCTAAGCACAAGAAATCCGGGCAAAGCAAAAATTAATGGGAGATAAAGGCCAGAAATCAGGCACAGATTTTAAATATTACTCTTATAAACTTAGAGTTGCTAGAATAACTGGTTTTAAATTAGAATGGATTTTCTGAAGGATATGAGGTCTGAATCTCAAATGTATGTTACTATTCAGTTCTCAATAATTTGCCAGAAAACTACAAACTTTATGAGGAACAAACTAAAATATGAGGCAAAACTCCGGACTTTCTGTGAAATTATGAACAGCTGAGAGGTATGTGTATGGCATAACAACACGACATCAAGTCATAGCAAACAAGTGCCTAATTTAAATTAGGTGAAATGAAACGAGCCCATGTGGACATGAGCCCGGGAAACAACTGTATAACACAAATTGCTCTGAGGTCAGCAAAATGCAAAGCGCTACCAAAGACTAAGGTCATCAAGATCACACTCCATTGCTTTTGCAATTAACATGTCCTCAGTGTACAACCTAACAAAAGCCAGGATTCATATTGCAATAGTGTGCCAAGTGAGAGCTTACTATACAAACTGCTGGAATCATTTCACTAAAAATGGGATGCCTAACTTTTGTGTTTAAGGTAAGCAGAGCAAAACTGGTCATAAACTGTTACAATTCTACACATGGATTCTAGTCTATAGGCAGAAAACAAAGAATAGCAAATTCCTCCAAAATGAACACACTGCAGTTTACATTTCTGTGTTTTACCTTCTACACGTCCTTAATGTTTAGTTGGAGGACAAGTTATGAAATGAAACTTATTACAGGTTCAGAACATTCAAATGGAATAAAAAGTCACACTTCAGTATGAGCTGAACACTGAAGTTGCATACTACTGCATGTTAATATACCTCATTTCAAAGCATAGTATAAGGAACAAGTATACTACCTAAAAATATATATTAAGATAGCCTGCATCCAGAAAATACATCATAATGAAGCCACATTTAGGAAATACTTGCAGTATAATCTAAAATTAAATCCACAGTGAGCAAGCATATGCCAAGACAGCATTAACTCAATTAAAGCAAACACACAGACTAACAAAGCACTGAACAAACATCAGAGGCTCTCAAAGTATTAAACAAACATTAGAAGGAACTGTGATTAAGCCCAAAAAAAAAATAAATTTGCCAAGTTTCAATTTAAGTCCTTTCCAGCCCTCTATGTAAAAACGCAAATGACTAAACCTCACAGTTTAGAAGAATGCATGGTGAGCCGACAGCCCAGTTTAACAAATGTCTGATAAATGCTGACCATGGCACAATACAAAGCTAATTGTTCTGGCAATGTTTACCACTTTAAAACTCAGTCATCATACATTGCATTCTGGAAACTGTTGATAAGAATAAATACCCAATGTTAGGTGAGCCACATAAGATTTTTGTAAAAGAGTAACACATTAGTCTATTTCCCCACAAACCTAAAGGAAACAAAAACTCTGGGGGAGGGGAATGGGCGTTTAAAAACGTTATCCTGATAGCCAAATGTTGTAGCTTTCAACAAGATCTTTTATGTGATAAAACTCTGTTAATGAAGTAAAACTTGCGTAAGAGCCCATCTTCCCTTCATTAATGCAATAAAAATACCTATGTGCAGTGAATAATTCTTCAAAAAAACTGACTAATCAGCCATTGCTTGGCCATAGTTCTGTCAGAATAAACAGGCTAGTATGCAATGCAAGCAATGCACCTGACTGCGGATGAAAATAAGCTGACAACACTTATTTGCCCCCCTTTCCAAAACCTATTGTTTTAGATTACAATCAAGCCAAAATTAAAACGGATAACATAAACCAATTTGAATTTTGTACAAAAATAGAATTTATTAGCACATAAATTATCAATTTATTTTCTAGTAAGGATCTGTCAATAAAAATGAACTTGCTATGTAACGTGAAAAAAAACATCAAATTACCTACAGTAGTTCCTGGCAGTATGGTAAGGCATGCAATACACCAATTAGTATCCATTCTTAACATATTTTGTTTGTCAATGGGCACTGTGAAATAGTTCTGCATTCTCTAACCACTCTTTCTTTAGGCGAACCACAAAACTAAGGATTCCTTTTCAGATGTAGGGAGTCTTGGTTAAATGCTCCTGTCTGGAACACTTTACCTCACTGAGAATGGATCTACATTTTTGTATTTTCCAGTCCCAGACATACCTCTCAACTGTACTGAATTCCTCGGTATTTCCTGGTTTTGTGCTCAAAATAACAGGGTGCCACAAATTCCCAAATGGCCCCTTTAAATCATGATTTAATTTTCTTTTTTTTTCATGCATATTCCTTTCAACGTCTTAGCCTAGGGCCAAAGCCAAATACAATAAGACAAAACACCAAAAATATGGACATACTTAAGAACTGTAGTATGATGAAACAGGGTAAACGGTACATAGCTAAGTCTTCAGATCAATGTGATTACATAAAGGTTAGGAATTTCACAATCCTATTTAAAGGTTCTGAAGACTCAGCTGTGTGCCCATTTATCCTGCTTCATCATGCTGCAGTTAGGTTAACTGTTTATCTGGGTCTACTTCACGATGTCGAAAGCCGACAATATTGAAGCTGATATTGTCGGCACCACATCGAAAGCACAGAACATTGTGAGGGTAAACGGAAATCTCCGTAGGGGGAGATTTCCGTTTACCTCAATGTAGTGCAGTCTCGGAGTTGGAATATTTAAGTAGGGGGGTGCAGGGTTTAGTTTTTATTTTTGTTTGGTTTTTTTTTTTTTTAACGTTATTCGATGTTTTACTACATCGATCACTAGAGGTCGACCTTTGGTGATTTGATGTAGTAAGATTTCGATAACGTGACATAGACGCGTTTATCTTGGCTCTGTTTTTTCATTTGGCCAATCCTTTAAAAATTGTTCTCATATAAACGTATAAAGTTGTTAGAATAACGAGTGTTGCAGTAACATGCATTTTTTTCTAACAGATATGAAGTCTGAACTCAAATTTCTGTCATTACTTAGTAACTTCAATCCTCAATGACTTTTCAGAAAACCACAAGTTTTATGAGGGACAGACAAAGTATGGAGCAAAAAATGTGAACATTCCAAAATTTTGTACATCTGGAAAGTATTCTCTCGATTTTCGGGTTACACCACTTCTGAATTCAATTTTTGTCTTGAGCGCATACTATAGTACGTTCAACGGCCAGAATTTAATTCTATACTTACACAAATCAGTGACTAATGAATATTACATTTACCAAATAATGTGACACCTTATTTTTTAGAAAAATGCACATCAATGCAAACTCTCCTATTTTATCACATCAATATACGTATAACATATACCAACCTACATAGCAAGACATTCCCTTGTAGCCTGTGTCTGTTTAATAATCCCTGTGTAAAAACGTAATGTTATTCTCATGAGTTTTTTTATGTTTGTGCATTGTTCCTGTACACTTTCAGTTCTTGCTGGTCACCTAACACTACTTGGTTCCTTGATTGGCAAAGTCTTACCATTATTGCCAGTTATCTCACCTTGTACAAATCTCTTTTAAGCAACGTTAAGTAGCGTGCCAATGCGTGGATAAAGCAGGGGGCCATTTCCAGGGAGTGTGTGTCAGTACTTGTGTGTATGTCCGTGACCTGACCAGTCAGGATATGTATGACCTAAATTGATCTTCACGGCATTATGACTGTGATTAGTGTGGCAACACTAAACGGAAAGCCAGTCCCATGCTGAGATAAATGGATAACATGGAACTTGGTACTTTGTGAGCGGTTTATAGTAGAAGCTTGTCTGTGGTGTGTTAATAGCCAAGAGGGTCTACTGGTGGTGTTTTTTGTTGGAAAGGCAATAATATATAACACACATGGCAGCTAAATGCAGCTGTGGAAAAAAGGTAGGTTTATATTGTTCGTGTTAATCGCATGTACTAGGTGTGTGTGCATAATCTTTAGTGTGAGAACAGGAGGAGATAAATGACTTGCCAGGTTAATTAACAAGAATAACATGGATAGCCAGAAACTGGTTCATGCTGCCTTGTATTGTATGTAATTACCTAGTGACATCTGAAAGATTTCAGTCAGATCAGACTAAGCTTTATTTGAATAGATGTAAGAGTACCAGCTTCCAAATATGTATATCACATGTAAATGTTTACAAGTTTTATATTGTGTTCAGTCCAGTATTGTGCAGGCTACTGAAAGAAGACAGGAGTGCTAGCTTGGTATTTTATGGTTTTACTTGCTAGTACTCAGAACCACAAACTTGTACATACTGTTTTGCCTTTTATATTTAGTTTTCTTGCATTTTCATTTGCAAGTGCTATATCCTTTTGCTGTTTATAGTGCTGGGAGTTGCACATCACTTTAAACCTGTATTTGTTCTACTTGTTCATTTTTTGGAAAGCTGCTGTCTTGCATAGTTTACTCAGAATCCCAAAAGTATAGCTGGAGTCTTCGGTGATCACAAATATGAACCAGGTTTGTAAGTTAAGCAAGCCAGTCATGTGTGCATGCTAGAAGTGTGGTAGGGCAGAAAGTAGAACGCAAAGTGTTTTACATGCCTATTGCCTACTACTTCCCTTAAGTTTTTTTTGTTAATGCTGTAAAGGGACTTTTAAAGAGATGGCAAGAAAATTTTGAATCCATGCTAAACTGCCCCACACCAGATATCTGTATGACTTTGGCAATGACAGCCACGTGTCAACACTGGAGTGATTAAGTATCATTTTTCGGCATGTTCCTGCTGCCTTTAGCTAATTCCGACTAAACAGCCGATTTTTTAGAGTTTCTGTGATTTAAAAAGCTTGTTTCAGCTACATATTGTACTTATTTTACTGCCTGCACTTTAACAGTCATTTTTGTGTTTACATTACCTGTTTAACTGTTGTAGGCTACACACTCAAGTGTGATAGCCATTTCTGTGCATTCAAAGTGTTTTTATGATTGTATCTGCTTTGTTTGTTTGTTTGTGTCTTTCGGCTTTTCCCAGTTAGGGGTCGCCACAGCGGAACTCCGGTCCGCTAATGATTGGCAGTAGAGTTTTACATGCTGGCTTGCCGGGCCTAACGCACAACCTTCAACAAAGGAATGCCCATTCACGCATGTCACCACACAGAAGACACTCTAACTGAGAATCGAATGGGCAACATCTAATTGTGAGGTGACAACGCTACCGCAGCACCACCACTGCAGTTATGATTGTATCTGCTTTATTTTCTGAAAAAAAGCAAAACAAAAAAAAAACTTGTTTTCCCACCTTTCCAAGCTAGTATAGTCCAGTTTTCAGGTTAGTGCTGAATTCAGGGATGTGTTACAAGTTTCTGTGTTTGCCCATACCTTACTTGGATAGAAGGAAGTTTCTCCGTTCACATGTGAGAGAGGGGAGGTTTGAGCAGCCTATCTGTCCCTGGAGGAGTGGTTTTAGACCAGAAATTAGTAGTCAATTGGCCATTTTGGGCTAATTTCTAGCTCTTTCATTTCCCTGCTATAAAACCCGCATTAGTGCAGTTTTGCACGCCGGCAGCGCTGGTTAGCTGGGGTATAACTATTCCCGGCTCCATAAAGTCTGCTCTTCAATTTTTCCCTTGGAACTAGACAAACTTTCAACTTATGCATTCAAACCAATCACTTCTCAGCCAGGCACGTGCTCAAAACTCATAGCAAGCACTAATAAACCTTAGAACTAGACCCCCTCCCTATACTGTAGAGAAGGACAAGGCTCTCTATTCGACCTCACCAGCCAATCAGTAAAATAGTTCACTGTACCTATCCAGGCATGTCCAAAGGGCAGTTTCAGGTGTACTCTCTGGTCCAACTAGTGAATCTGGGCATTTTGAGGCAATGTCACAACTGCCTCATGTACACAGACTCTCCTTCTACCACCAAACACTAATACATGCGAGAGATGCAATTATACAGCCAAACTGGAGGCTAAGCTCTCTCAACCCAAGACTGGACCAGGCAGTCAAGAGGAGAAAGGAATTACTTGCATCACACCACCAGTCTCACATAGACCTCTGAAACCAGCACTGGCAAAAAACACACATAAATACAAGAAAACATACTCTGAGGCTCTACATAAAAATCTGCAAAAGCAAAAGAGACCTCCAAAGCAGACATCCAAGCAACCTCCACCCCCCAACACAATCCATGAAACACATACTTCACAAAACCAGTGTGCCATGCAATCACAGCCCTTAAGGCATAATAACATACCCAACACACCAGTGATAGGTGACTCTATAGTCAGGCACACTGACGTCCCACTCACTATGCTGAACAAGGAGAAGGTTACTCTTAGCTGCCTGTTGGGTGCCAGGATCTGCCACATAACACAAGCACTCAGGTCACTCCAGAACAAGTACAAATACGACCTTGTCATTACCCATGTTGGTGTGAATGACCTGAGCCGTACCTCCCTGGACTACATGAAAAGAGACATGGAGGAGCCCTCTGATCATGTAGCCCAGGTCGATATGACCCTGACCCTGAGTAGCATTCTGCCCTCACCAAGAACGATACCACGGTATAAAGAAAAAATGATCAATTTCAACAATTGGCTAAGCTTCTGGTGTCATTCAAAGGGGATCCAGTGTCTGTAAGCCTGGGATGACGTGCTCGACAAGCCACGCTGCTTCACTATAGATGGCTTGCACCTGTCACCCTTAGGGTTTCGAATACTGGCCAAGGCTCTTGCCACCCCCATTATGCCTTTTTTAGGCAAGGCTCAAAAGACAAACCCACCTCCGTAAATAGCACAAGTAAGAAAAAACTGAGGGTAATGCTATTCAATGCCAGAAGTCTAAACCTCAAAATGCACGCACTCGAGGCACTCCTCAGTATGGAAAAAATCATTATATGTGCAGTAACAGAAACCTGGTTTAAGGCTCCAGAGAGCACTCCAGCACTACCAGGCTACAATTCATACCATACATTTCGGCCACAAAACCCAGACTGAAATACAAAAGGCAGGGGAGTATCCATATTCATCAAGGATACCCACCCTCCAGGTTAGTGGCACAGCACAATGCCTCAGAGATCATCCACGTGCAACTAACAACGGGCAAAACTGGAATCCAAATTGTAGCTTGCTACAGATCAACCACCATGTCTCAGGACCCTCATTCAGCATTTCTTGAAACACTGGGAAACATAAAGGTCCTACCAAACACCCTGATATTGGGTGATTTCAATTACCCAAACATTAACTGGGAGAACTACTCAAGTACTAACTCCCTTGCCCAACATTTCCTAGAATTTATAAACTCTAATGCCCTGGATCAACTGGTCAACACCCCCACCAGAGGTGACAACATATTGGACCTGGTCATCACCAACATTGGTGACCGGTGTTCCACATCAGAGGTCAACCCCTCGCTTGTTAGATCTACCCATAAACTAATCACTCTGGATATCCACATTCCGCCCCACCCCCGGTCAAAGAAACCACCATGAAAAACGTTTCAAAAGCAAACTTCACGTTACTTAAGACCGAGGTGGAAAGTTTCAAAGCCCCCATGCTAAAGGATAATGCTGTCCAAGCGCTGCAAAATCCTTTACAAATTCACTCTATGGGCACCTACATGAATGCATGGATCATGCTATCCCATGCAAAACCAAGACTCACTCCTCCAAGAAAAGGAAACCAGTCTGGTGGACCCCTGCCATAAACAAGCTATACAATAGAAGGAGGAAACTAGTACAGAAAAGATTAAAATCCCAAGAAGGGAAAACATCCCTGTTCAGCATCAGCAGGAAACTAAAATCCCTCATAAAATAATCCAAGGCTAGCTTTGAAAGAAAAATTGCCAAGCACTCCAAAGATAACCACAAGGCATTCTTTAGCTATATCAAGAATCTAAGTGGTAATTCTCAGATCTGCTCAGAGTTGGTGCAGAATGGCACAAAATACACTGAACTGACTGATATCGCCAACATCCTGGCAGACAGGTTCAGTGCAAACTTCAACCCCAAAAGGGCCCATAACCATACCAGAAGAATTTAGTGCCCCTGAAATAACAGACACTCGGGTTAAAACAGCCCCCTCCAAAGCCAAAAACACAGCATCAATGGGACCAGATGGTGTCCCAGGCTGCGTCCTACATGAGCTCAAAGATGAACTAACCCCTCACCTAAACGCACTGTTCAAACTCAGCCTCTCCACAGGCTAGAGTGGCACACAGCAACGGTTATTCTGCTCCACAAAGGTGAAGCCACAACAGACCCCTAGAACTAATGCCCTATAAGCCTGATTAGCTTGGTCTGCAAAGCTATGGAGCGCATCATCATGGATTTCATTAATAGAGACACTGGGAACCACCAAACATTGGACCCTACCCAGTTCGGCTTTGTTAAGGGCAGATCATGCCTCCTAAACCTGGTGGACTTTTTTGAGACAGTTACCAAGGCTATAGACGAGGGAAAGGTGATCCGCATGGCCTACCTAGACCTTGCAAAGGCCTTCGACACCATTCCCCACTCAGGTATTATAGACAAGCTCACCAGCCTGAACATAAACTCCTATGTCATGAGATGGGTTGTCAACTGGCTCACAGAGAGAACCCACATAGTAAGAGTTGCGGGAGCTAGTTCTGACTAAACCGGTTACAAGTGGCGTTCCCCAGGGCTCAGTCCTAGGACCCCTCCTGTTTGGCATATACTTCTCAGAGGTACAGGCTATTACAGGAGGACTATGGCTGACCAAGTTCACAGACGACTGCAAACTAGGGGCTATAACTGACTCTCCAGCTGACAATGACTTCCTTCAAAAGGGTCTCACTGAGACAGATACCTGGTGTCAAAATCATGGCCTCAAGCTAAATGCCAAAAAGTGCATAGTCATCACCTTTGGGAAAAACATAGTACCCACAAACTACCACATAGGTGGTAGCCCCCTAAATATGGAAGACGTAATAAGGGATCTGGGGACCCAAGTAGATAGTAACCTCTCTTTTGACAATCACATTGCCAAAGTGGTTAGAAAATCTTTCTATGTAGCCCACCTAATCACAAAAGGGTTTGCATCCAGATCACAAGAGGTCATTGTGCCCCTCTACGCATCACTCATCAGACCCATCATAGAGTACAACGCCCCATTTGGGATGTACCTTACAAGACAGGTGCAACAGCTGGAAAGACCACATAAGTACCTCACCAAGAGGATCACTGGCCTCAAACAGATGCCCTATGCAGCTCGACTGAAGAAACTCCAGCTGTACTCGGTTGCATACCGCTTACTCAGAAGTGATCTCTGCCTGACATACAAGGTCATGACCAACCCAGAATTGATGGACATGCTCCACCTAAAGAAAACCATATCTCCTCAAGCCACATGCTCTAGGGATCTAAACCTCACCACAACAATAAATAGGACGTGCTGGAGGGATAGATTCCTGTCCCACAGACTTCCAATGCTCTGGAACAAGATTCCAGTCTACATTAGGCAGAGCTCCTCATTAACCCTCTTCAAGAGAAACCTTGACGAGTGGATGGGAAACAAAGTATACCCCAGGGATCATTTCAATGGGTCTGCTGGACAGAGACACAGGGAACTAATCTAAGGGGGCGGCGTAAGCCAACACATTCCAGCTAGGCTTATAAATGCCTTTGGGCAGATAGCCTAGTACCTACCTATGAACCCATAGCAATAACAATAACATTTAAAAGGGATTATACCTCATTCCTACAGAACTGTAGAACGAATAAGACCCAAGTCAGACAGATATCTGAATCTAGCTCTGTTTGTATAAGTTGAGCACTAAACCAGGCCATCTTCTGTTGCACCCTAGTGGCAGGAGTGTGTAGTCAGAACTCATCTGATTGAAGGATGCTGGGACAGGGCTCAGTTTTGAACTTTTTTATTGGTTAATTTGTTTAAATCAGTTTGCTCTTATTTGCTGCTGTTATATTTAAGTGTGTATCTGTTCTCCTCTGTTAAATTGACCTAAACAGAGTTTAAATATCTTTAGCATAGTCTGGTTACAGGTTTTGCAGTATCCAGATCTATTTGTGTGATTCCTGTGTTTCCTGCTACGCCATCCTGTGTTGGCTGGGACCTGCCTGCACTTAGTGGGAGTAAGTGAACTGGTTGGAACTGTCTGGCATAGGGTGTTTAGCTAAAAGCAAAGGGACAAGGCTTGTTTGGGTCAATTCCAGTGTTTGTATTTTACTTTCATTTTTGTGATACTTAAACCCTGCGTTTGCACAGATTTGTGCTTGTTTGCGCATTGTGCATTGCTTCTGCATTGTTTTAACCCTTTGCAAGGTATCTCAGCTGCATTTTTCCCTTACCAGCACTCCTGTGTAAGTAAGGCCCTCTCTTGCGGCTACTGTACTGATTTTATCCAGCCCTACTCACACCAATAGTAACCCTCCTTTTACCTCCCCTTCCTCTCCCCTCCACTAGCCACCATGCCTCACACCGCCTGATCATTGCATTCCTTCCTCTGTAGGCTCTGGCTCACACTTTACCCTCCCCTTCTCTCCTCACTCAATCTCTCAGACCTTTTATAACTTGCTTAACTATCTCACTTTATCTCCACTCCAAATACATATTCAAATGACTTACACCTAGCTTCCTCTCACTACCACATATACTACTCACTCAGTCTCCTCTCTTACTCCTCTATCTTCATGTTCCATCCCATTAGCCCTTCTAGCTTGTTCCACCTTCATGTGGAGCTTCTGCTTTATATCTGCCTGAGTTTAGTGCAATATTTGTATATAAGATTTAGGTATATGAGTTTAGAACAGTATCTGTTTGAGCTTAGTACTATCTGTATATACATCCCACCTTTATTCCAAGCCTTTAGCTAGATATTGGTATTATCTGTTCATTACTATGTTTCATATTGTATGTATAGCTAATGTTTGCTGTAGTATGTATTATTTGCTATTGTATGTATATTCAATTGTTCTTCATGTACTCTGCTGCTCATTTACTGTTTGGTGGATCTTTTCTCCATGTGCCTCCATTGAAAAAGGTCCTGTGTCCAGTTGGAATTTCCTGGTAAACAAATGTAAATAAATAAATAAAAAGAAATAATAAATAGTTATTCAGATAGTACCCACTCTACTATCCCTGACATCTCTTCACAAATTCTGACAACCATGGACGGGCAATTTCCTATGGTATCTACTGCTAATCTGGTTGACATGGGCATCCTGAGACAGTGTATCAACTGTCTTATGTACATGAACAACCCTCTGATATTACCACCTAGAAACACAATATGTGAGAGATGCAGTTACATTAAGAACCTAGAATCCTTACTGTCTCAGTCACTAGCCAGTACATCTGTCACTGAGAAGGTTGTCTGCTCAAACACCACAAACACTACACCTCTAACACCACCCACACCTGTACAACACACTCCTACATATGCACAGGTTCTCAACCAGAACATACCTAAACAGAAGAGACCTCCAAAGCAAAAAGACTCACATACACATCACAACCCACAGCACCAAGAACCACAGATAGTACACACGCCTGTGTCTCACAGCCTCAAACCCAACATACTAGTTATAGGAGACTGTCGTGAGACATACAGATGTGCCCCTCACCAGGATAGACAATGAGAAAGTCACGGTAAGTTGCTTGTCAGATGCTAGAATCCACCATATCATGCACACACTCAAGTCTCTTAACAACAGGTACTATTATGACTCTGTCATAGTCCATGTTGGTGTGAATGACTTGAGATGTCCCTCTCTGGACTATATGAAGAGAGACATGATTGAGCTCGCTGAATGTGACTCCCAGGCAAGTATGTCCCTAGCCTTAAGCAGCATCCTACTGTCACCCAGAATGATGCCTCAATACAAACAGAAAATGACTGACTTTAATAACTGGCTTAGTTACTGGTGTCATTCCAAGGGAATCCAGTACCTGCCAGCCTAGGAGGACATGACTGATGGACCACGATGCTTTGCCAGAGATGGCCTTCATCCGTCTCCCCTGAGCTTCAGGCTTCTGGTAAAAGCTCTTGCCCCCCCACCCCCCACTACATAGTGCCTTTTTTTTTTTTTTATTCAAACTCATGAGTACAAAGTTACCAGCGTGAAAAATTCTTCTAAATAAAATTTAAAGGCCATGTTGCTAAACACTATGAGTCTTAGCATGAAAATGCACTACTACAAGCATTCCTCAACATGGAGGATGCTGATATTTGTGCAGTCAATGAAACCTGGTCCAAAGCTGCAGAGAGCAACCTCACCTTGCCAGGTTACTACTCATCCTACCATACTTTCAAACCCCAAATGAAGGGCTACAAAGCCAAAGGAGGTGGAATTTCAATATTTATCAAAGACATACACACCTTCAGGCTGGTCAAACAGTATGTTGCACAGGAGACACTCCAAGTACAGTTAACTACTGACAAAACACCTATTCAAATCATAGTTAACTGCAGACCCCCCACCATGACTCAGTACGTCCACTCCACCTATCTTGACTTACTTGAATCCATCAAGATTCAACCCTCTACCCTGATCCTTGGTGACTATAACTACTCAATCATAGAGTGGAAAACCTATTCTAGCCCAAACATGAACACCCAGGGATGCCTCACACTGGATCAGCTGGTAGACACCCCCACGAGAGTAGCCACTGTAGCACCCCTACAGTGTCATCCTCCCTGGCTTGTCTGACCTTATGGTCACCACCTCCACTAACTCCCCCCTTGTTAGGGTCAAACAAAAAAACTTTAGCAAAGCTGACTACAATCTCCTGGGAGCAGTTATAAGCAGCTTCACAGCCACCATCCATTCAGTTGGAATTAGCACTAATTTCCAAGCCTACACCAAAAAAATATATGAGCACCTACATAGATGCATGGACTCAGCAACACCTGACAGACCAAATCATCTTCCTCAAGGAATAGTAAACTTGTCTGGTGGACAGCAGCAATGAACAAACTCTATAATAAAAGGAAGAAATTACTGTACAGGACCAAGAAGGAGCAGGTGCCAAGTTGGAAGCAATCTCTCCTTTGTCTGAACAAGCAAATTAGGTCACTGGTGAAATCCTCTAAGGCTAACTTCGAGTCCAAATTGGCAACATCCACTAAGGACAATCACAAGGCCTTCTTCATATACGTCCGCAATCTAAAGGGTAACACCCAAATCTGCTCTGAACTGCTGGTCATTAACAACAGATACACAAAAGCCGTAGATACAGCCAACATGCTGGCAGACAGGTTCAGTGAAAACTTCACCCCCCTCCCCCCATCACCAGTCTCCATGGGACCTGACAACATCCCTGGTTGTGTCCTACATGAACTCAGGTATGAGCTCTCAGCTCCATTAGGCACCCTACTCAACCAAAGCCTGAGCACCGGCTTCGTCCCATCCAAACGGATAGCCACTGTCATCCCTGTACACAAAGGTGGAGAAGTCCAGCCTAACTAGCCTGATCTGCAAGGCCATGGAATGCATTATCATGGACCTTATAAACAAGAACATTGACAACCGTCAAACGCTTCACCCCACACAGTTTGGTTTTGTCAAAGGGAGATTGTACCTGTTAAACTTGGCTGACTTCTTCAAAACAGTCACCAAAGCCATGGACGAGGGGAAGATGGTGCACACCACCTACATTGACCTAGCCAAAGCCTTCGACACTATTCCTCACTCGGGCATAACAGATAAACTCTCCCAGCCAGGCATCAACCTGTATATTACCAGATGGGTAGGTAACTTGCTCACTGATAGAAGCCACTCAGTCAAAAATAGGGGAAGCCACTTCTAGTAGTACACCCGTAATGAAGAGTGTACCCCAAGGATCGGTCTTGGGGCCTCTACTGTTTGGGATATATGTTTCTTATGTGCAAGTCAAAACCAGTGGTCTATGGCCAACCAAGTTTGCAGATGACTGCAAGCTAAGCGCTTTCTCAAATTCCACTAGTGATGTGAACATCCTCCAAGAGGGCCTTACCCAGACTAGTGATCAGTGCCAGGAGCATGGCATCAAATTGAATGCCAAGAAATGTATCATTATCCCCTTTGGGAAAATGATGTTCCCACTAGTTATCAACTTAAAAACAACATATTAAGCACGCAATCAGTCGTGAGGGACTTGGGCACCCAGGTTGAAAGCAATGTGACTTTTGACCATCAAGTTGCCTCCATTGTACAGAAGGCTGTCTACATGACCCACCTCATATATAAAGAGATTTCATCCAGGAACAAGGAGGTCATAACATCACTGTATTCCTCCCTTATCAGACCCATTATCAAGTACAATGCCATCTTCTGCATGTTCCTTGCCAAGCACATGCAGCAGCTGGAGAGATCACAGAGGTTCCTGACCAGGAAGATTCAGGGTCTCAAACACCTATCCTATACAGATAGGCTAAAAGCCCTATCCCTCTACTCAGTCTCATACAGACTGCTCAAAAGAGACTTGTGTCTGACATACAAGGCCATCTCAGATCTAGCCTTGATGGAGTTGCTGCATATCCGCAAGTCACACAACTTGAATGCAAGGCCTCAACATGGTCTGTAACATTAACAGAACTTGTTGGTGGGATAGATTTGTGTCCCAAAGACTCCCCCATCTGTGGAAGAGACTCCTTCTCCATGTTAAGCAGAGTACCTCACTAGCCCTCTTTAAGAGGAACCTGGACGACTGGATGGGAAACAGAAAATATACCCCTGGGATCCCTCCTCTGTCCCTGCTGGACAGGGGGAAACAGGTGATGACTTTGTGGGAACACGGGCAAAATTCTTGGCTAGGCTTATAAGGGCCTTCAGGCCAATAGCCTAGTATCCAACCAAATGGAGAACCTCTTTAACATCACAAAGTATTTCCCAAGTGGACAGCAGACTCAGCCATCTTTACATCTTCTACTGGCAGCCCATTGAGAGAAGAGGATCTGAAGGAGTAATCAAGCAAACAAGCTCCAAAGTGAAGCATGTAGTTGACCCAGCTGATGGGGACTTCCTTTATTTATACTTGAGCCTTTAAACCAATACACCCTCCTCAGCCATTACAAGGTGAGACGGATAAGATTGGTCTGTTTTCTCTGGATTTTGCAACATGGAATCTGACAGAATAGCCAAAAGTTATAAAGAGTGTTCCCTGTCACTGAAGACAGAATGCATCCACAGCAAAGTCAGAAAAGCAACAGAACCGTATTCTCTTATGTGGTTGAAAAGATTACTATCTTGGGTGTTCCTCTCCCATAAGGCCATGACCATACAGGTCTCCCTTATTCTGACCTCTAGAAAAATCGGAGAACTTTGACTGAAGGAGTTCACTGGCATTTTAACTTCTTCCAAGGATGTGAACAAAGGTAACAGAGTTGAACTGTATATGGCCCACTGCAATATCTGCAAAACGTGCCTGCCCAGGTGGTATGAGCATATCCTTCCTTCCTGTTCACATAAGAGTAAGACAATTAATGGAACCGATTTTCACTGAAACACAAATCATTGAAAATAAATTACTGAATCTCAGTTTTGGTGAATCAGGTACATATAGTTAAAACACCTTTAGAATATTATTTCCGCAGCAAAACAAGCTCAATTTCATCTCTGATGAAGGGGTAAGTCTTCAAACTACTTCCACTAAAATACTAAAAATTACAGTACCTTGATGAAAAGAGAAAGTCCATCTTCCCTAAAGTTATTCTTCTTTTTCCAAGCTTCTGTAACCTTTTATTTGCAATATTTAAGCAGGGAGTGTGGGGGCACCACCCCATACTATGGTTTGCACCACCTGCAAAAAAATATCTGAGGCTACTATAGTGTGTTTTTATTTTACTCATTCCATGCAATACTGCTTCACTAAGTTATTTTCATCAAGTTGTATTTTAATGGAAATGGATTATACAAAATTAGGTGAACCACGTTCACGTACCACACCAAAGCATGCCTGTCCAACCACAGTAGGATTGGCTGTGGCCTCAAATTCCTTTCCAGATATTGGAAGGTGAGAAAAAACATCTTTGGTTTCAACTGTCTTACATGGAGCAATCTTCTATCTGGCCCTGTCATCATCAACCTCCTATTTCTCATTTTCTACATGGGGTTGGGGTGTTGCATTAACTGTTTCATCTCTCAATGCCACACTCCTGCCTTCTTCGACACTCATTCACTCATGCCTAACCATCGCAGAACATCTCTCTCACAATCAATCCACCTCTTTGCTGGATGCCCTCACTTCCTCTTACTTTCTTCTTGTCTGCCCCAAATCGTCTTCACCAGATTGTCTTCTGCTTTTCTGCACATGTGCAAGCCACCCTAATCTGTTCTCCTTGATCTTTTCTGCAGTTGGAGCTACTTTGGCTTCTGCTCTTATGTCCTCATTTCTTAATCTGCCCCACAGTGTGCATACTACCACAGGTTTCAGGCACTTAATTTCTATCACTTCTAGCTTCCTCATCTGTTCTGCCTTTACTATTCAGGTTTCTGTATCATACAATAATACTGGTCTCACCACTGTGTTGTACACCTTACTTTTCAGCTTCTTTGACATTCTTCTGTCATACACTACACCTGACGTGCTATGCCAGTTGGCTGCAGCCCCTCTGATTCTAGCTTTGACCTCTTTATTCAGACTTCCCTTCTCCTCAACCACCCCTTCAAGATACTTGAAGTTATTAACCTGTTCCACTATCTGCCTTTCAATCTCAGTTCTCAGCTTCTTCTGATTTCTCTAATTTGCTGCCATTACCACTGTCTTATATGTACTTAGTTTCATACTAGCCTTCAGTTTTGCATTCCATTCCATTTTTTGCTGAAGTTCTTGCTCAGAGTCTGCCTGTAATGCCACATCATCTGCATGCAACAAGTTTGTTGATCTGGCCTCTCTGACCTGTTTGGTAATGTAGTCTCTCAACAGTATGAACCATCACCAGTATGAACAGCACTGGGCATAGAGCTGAACCCTGATGCACACCTACTCCCATTGAGAACCCCTCTGTGAAACCAAACACTGTTTATACTTGAGTCATTGGGTCCTGGGTCCTTGTACATAGCCTGCACTAATTCTACCAATGTTTCTCGGACTTTGAATCACCGCAGTACTGCCAAAATCAGCTTTCTTGGGGCCTTTTCGTAGGATTTCATCCAGTCTAGGAATGCCCAGTTGGACTCTATCCTTATTTCTAACTTCTTCTCAACTATCTTTCTCACTGAAAACATAAGGTCAGTTGTGCTGCATCTTGATTTATTTATTTAACATTTGTTTACTGGGAATGTCCGACTTGGGACAAAACCAATTTTTAGTGGAGGCCTGGGGAGAAACGTTCCAGATGTATGTCTTTGTATTGTGAAAGGAAACCAGAGCACCTGGAGGAAACCCACACAAAAGCAGGGAGGACATGCAGACTCTGCACAAAAGGCACCCCAGCCCAGAATGGAACTGGAGAACTTCTTTCTGTAAGGTGACAACACTACCGCTGCACCATTGTGCCATCCAATCTCATCTGATCTGAATCTGAACTGCTGATCTCCCCCATCTTACTTTGTACTACTTTGCATATTCATTTATCAATCACCCTCTCCAGAACTTACATGCGATGTGACAGGAGTCTCTGTACTGCCCACAGTTGTGGATGTCGCCTTTGTTCTTGTATACTGGTACAATTATGGTTATTCTACGGTCATCCGGGATATGCCTTTCTCTCCACAATTCTATGAGTACCCTCAGGAGACGTTTCTCCCCATCTCACCCAGCATCTTTATCATATCTGTTGTGACCTTATCTGGGCCTGCTGCTTTCCCTGACTTCATTTTCCTTAGTGCTATTCTTACTTCTTCTATGGTGAGCTCCTTTTCTTTTCTCAACATAGGCTGTGTTTAGGGCAGTACAGCTTCTGGGGTTTTTCTTCATTCAGAAGCTGCTGGAAGTACTCCTTCCATCTGCCTTTGATGTCCTATGGACTGGTGAGCAGGTTGCTGCTGGCATCCCTTATAAACGGTGTCTGATTATCTTCTTTATCTTTCTGTCCTTGCCTTGCAACCTGATACAGTTTCTTTGTGCCACCTACTGAGTCACTTTCCAGAAGATGGTCGAGTGCCTCCGATGACCTCTTCGTTGCTACTGCAACTACTTTCTTAGCTTCTTTGTTAGCCAGCAGTATTCCTACCTAGCTTGGTCCATCTTTTCTATCTCCCACTTTTTCCTGCACTCCTTTTGATGACTTCCAGGACTTCTGCATTCCACCACCACCTTTCCATATGTAACTTATTTTCATACCTGACTTGGCCACATATCTGTTCTGCAGTCCTCACACATGCCGTTATGAGCTGCTGCCATTCTTCTTCAACTCCACCTCATTCTTCCTCCTTCTTGGGGTGCTATAGCCCTGAGTAATTCCTCCAACTAGTATACTTTCTCTCCAGTCAACTTCCAGGTCTTCAGCTTAGTCTCTGTTAACCTTAAAGCCTCCTCTGACCACTGTTTGAAGCTGATTGTGGCAACCAGTGGTTTATGATGTGGGCTGACTGTTTCACCTGGAATGACTTTGCAATCACTGATTCTACCCAAGTGCCCTTTCCTTACTAGGAGGTAGTCTACTTGAGTTGCATATTGACCATTCTTGTATGTGCTCTTCTGACTGTCTCTCTTTCTGAACTACATGTTGGCTAATATCAAGCCATTAGACAGACAGAAGTCTAGAATGGCCACTCCTTCTTTATTCATGTTGCCCCACTCATGGGGAGCTACGGAGGTCCTCATATGCTGTCCTGATATGTGCATTCAAGACACCCATTATCAACACCAATTCATGCTGTCCTGCTTTATCTAGTAGGTCCTGCAACTCCTGTCTGAATGCATTATTTTTCTCACTATCACAACCCTTCTGTGGGGCATAGGCAGAGATTATGAATATTGCCCTGTGAATACACTGGAGTCTGACTGCCATGAGTCTGTCACTAATTCTGATGGCATCTCTCGGTACCTTTTAAAGCCTCTCTCTCACCACACTTCCCACACCATTTCTAGCCTGTCCTCCTCTTGATTAGTAGCCTCTGGATCCAAATCCACGTGGCTTTGCTGCACTGCCCTTCCATCTTGTCTTTTGGATACACAGGATGTCCTGCCTCCTCCGCACTATCATGTTATCCACTTCCAAGCTGCATTCTGTCAGTGACTCTACACTGAGAGTGCAACAATTCTCAGTTCATGTTTGGCAGGATGACTGGTTTTATGACCAGCTTTCACTCAACAAAGCTATCCCAGGTAACCAGGGCTGGGCAACTGGACACCGGCCAGCCAGTACCTTCTTGATGCTGGGCTGCTGGGCTTTAAGGCAGGACTCTTTTTCAAATTTACCTAAAACAAATGGGTCGATCCCTTTAAATCAACAGCCAATCAGGAGATCTGAGCATATCAGGAACAACGAACAGTGGATCAATTCATGGAGAAATCAAGAATCCAGCAATCAGTATGTGAAACAAGGAGCCAGGCTGAAGAAGAATTTTTGGAACAGTTACAACAACAGCAAGAAGTAAGGGTTAGTAATGCCTTTGTTAATGGTTCTGATAATGAGTCAGTACAAGTCATTCTCAACAACCATGGTGATTTTAAAATCTACAGTTTTTCTTTGACCCACACTAATATTTTAGCTAGAGGTTTGTCATTTTTTTCTGGCTAGGAGAGCCAATTTAGTTCAAACAATAACAGACCTGAAACTTTTTATATGAAAATTGAACTTGGCATTGTGGTTTCAAGATAGCAGTTCGACCTGTGATATTAGTTTACAAAGACCTAGTTTATTCAACCCTCTCTTAAACCAGTGGTTGCATATGTTTGAAAAGGTATGTGAGCTTGATATAAGAGAAATTCAACCCAGTAAAGTAAAATATTTTAACATGACTGAACTTCAAGCTTTTTCATGATGACAACAATATTTGTGTAATGAAACCTGATAAGGGAGGAGGGTTGGTGAACATGGACCAGGTCGATTATCTGAACATATGAATGATTTGTTGTTAGCTGATACTTATGTTGAGGTATTACATAATGAAATCAATACTGCTTTCCGGAATATTGATTCATTGTTAGAAGATATGTTGTTCCAAGGTCAGAGTCTCAAAACTGAATATGACTATATATATAATGACAAGCCAACAATTGCTTTATTTTTGGTATACCCAAAATTCATAAAACTATGCATCAACCCCCTTTTTGACCAAAAGTTAATTCAACTCATTATAAAACTTATTTTATAGGAAAGGTTTTGGATTTTTAGTTAAAGAAATGTTTGAGTAACATAGCACAGATTTGTAAAGATTCATGATTTTTTTCTTGGGCAATTAAAAAATATGTTTTCTCAGTCTACTGCTATGCTTGTAATGAATGATGTCCACAATTTATTTTCAGTCATTCCACATGAGGTTGGTCTTAGGTGGTTTGAAAACAATTATTTAAACGTACTGATGCCATTGATAAAATTAAAGCAATGGTGGTGTTAATGGAGTTAGTTTTGAAAAATATTTTTTTTGTTTTTTGAAGGTCAGTACTATAAGTAGACCACTCGTGGTCATAGGGGCAGCATGCACCCCCATGTTTGCTAATTATGTGATGGCTGAATGGGAGGATGAATACATTTTGAACAGTGAATTTGTTAGTAGCTGGACATTGTATACACATTTCCTGGATGGCATATTTATCTTATGGGTTGATACAGCAGATAAGTGACAATAATTTCTACTTTACATCAACAACACTGTAGAGTTTTTGAAATTTTCAATCATCTTTGATGAAAATAAAATAGCATTCCTTGATGTGAAGTTGAAGAAAGATATACGTAATAACAGATTTTGTTCCACTGTATATTTTAAACCAACATTTTCGAATTCCTACCTTCATTACTCCAACTGGCATCCTAGACATCAGAAAAAGTCGGTGGTCAAAGATCAGTTAAGTAAGGTTATCTAGGATGATTTCTGAATCTGAAGTATTTTTCTAGGAATGTAACTTTTTATTGGATATGTTTTTAAAGAGGGGTTACCCCTTGGAATTTCTGAATGAAATAAAGGAGGAAGCGTTTATGAAGAGGGAAATGGGGGTTATGTACCTAATGTAAGTACTAGGACTGTTGAAAATTTTAATGCTTCACTAAATAGTAGTGAAATATTAGGCAGGAATTTGTTTATATCCACCTGCACATTAGACAGCAGTGCCACTGTAGGGTGCATTCATAAAAATTGGAAATTATTTTCCATAGATCTGGAATTATTGAGAAAAATTGGGGACAAACCAAATATTATTTATAGGACAGATAAAATGATTAAAAATTATTTGGAATCTAATAGAAATGAGCAAAGTAAAGCAACTAATAAGAACAATGGAACAGTTAAATGTGGTCATTGTTCGCATTGTAGCAATATCATTGCTGATTGCTTTTGTATTGGGGCAACTGTTTTAAGATAAATGGTAATTTTTCATGTTATTCCAAAATGTGGTTTATTTAGCTCAATATTTATACTGTCCTGCTTATTATGTACTCAAGAACTCTAGGAGGTTAAAAGACTGACAATATGAGCATATTTTGGATATACATAAAAATAATTCCACCAATGCTTTATATAAACACATAGCTGAATATAATTCACGTAAATTTGGCTTTATGGTAATAGAACAAGTTAAAATGACCCACAGGGTTGGGTTATAAATGAATATCTGAATGTAAGTAAACTCAAATGGTAGATCAGATTAAATGGTACAAGTTTCCCTGGATTAAACAATGCCTGTACAATTAACCCTATTTTAAAGTCGAACTATTATATTATGTAATTAATTAATGCTTGATTGAATGCCTGATTCTACTGTTTTTTCATAGTCCACATGATTTTAAATAAATGTATTTAATGTGATTTTTAGTAATTACCACCAGTTCTGAAGAAGTTCTTTAAAGTATAAGAACGAAAGCGCTTAACTGTGTTTTATGAAAGGTTTTGTACTCGACTGCTGGCTTTGCTTGTTCCTACTAGTACTGCAACAGTTTTTTTGTACTGTTTTGTGTACTGCCCATATTGGTTCTTCTTCCATCTTGTCTCTTGGATAGACAGGATGTCCAGCCTCCTCCGCACCATATACTATTCACTTCCAAGCTGCATCCTGTCAGTGACTCTACACTAAGTGTGCAGCAATTCTCAGTTCATGTTCGGCTGTCTCTCAACAAAGATATCCCAGGTAACCCAGGCTGGGCAACTGGACAACAGCTGGCCAGTACCTTACTGACCCAGGGCTACTGGGCTTTATGGTGGGCACACACTGGCCAACAAGGGCTGCTGGGCTTTATGGAGGGCACACACTGGCTAACAAAGGAACATACATCCTTCTCACCATTAACTTGGGTTCCAGCCTTAGGCCGGGTCCTAAACCCATTTATCACTGGCAAACACCCATGCCCATTTTGTCAAATTAGTCAACATGACCGAATCACCTGGAGCCATATTTTACACCTTTGAGTGGCTAGCCTTGTCACATTTCAGAGTCTGTAATACATATTCTCCTAGCTTGAGGATACTGCACACAACAGGATGCCCGTGTGGTTGGTCTATACAACTCTTCCTCCTACAGGGCACCATGTAGAGTCTGTGCTGCTGCCCACAGCTCCATTCTTAGGTGAGTTTGAGATGGAAACACTCAGCATGTTTTTTGAAGGTGGGAGGAACCCCATAGAGACACAGAGTACAAGCAAACTCCAAACAGGCATTGGCCGGAGGCCAGGATCAAACCTCATACCTTGTGCATGGGAGGCGAAGACCTTAACCATTATGCCAACTATAGATGGAATGGGTTTATCTGACACTGATCTTTGATAACAAAAAGTACCCTTCTGACATCCTTCAAAGCCCTCATCATTTTGGTAGTGACAAAGAACAAAAACCTGTCTTTTCAAATAAAGAGTATGTTATCAAATAATTCAATAGGTTTTGCAGCAGAAAGGGCTGTCCCACATTTAAACTGGTAAAAATAATTTACCATGCTAGATTGGTGACAGCTTCTCACACCAGCAGCAAGTTACTGAAATGTCTACAATACTTTGCGACCAGTGCCATTTCACTGCCCATTACAGCGACTTCAACAGCAGGTGTGCAAAAAACACAGCAAAACCCAAGAGGATATGAAGTATCCAAATCACACATACCACAACTAATACTTCCTGGGTCTTTCTGTTGGCAAGAAAAAACAACACAAAAGAGTGTCCAATTATACCCAAATAAAAGTAGACAGAACTTCTCCATGTGACAGTGACACCAGGGTCTGCAGTCACAAAAGGACCTAATCAAGAAGTGCTTCCATTACAACAGCTAACATCTCAATAATGATTCTGGAGACATGCAAGATAAAACAGTTGGATTTTAGTACTGAAATTAAAGCCCACCTAAAGTAAGCAAAAATAGCCAGCTATGTACACTCCCAAACTTTGATCTGTAAAACATCATTGATCATCTCCAGTGACACCATCCAGGCAGGCACCTTTCTATACTATGGCCCTGAACACCACCATCTAAACCTCTGCATACCAGAGATGCTTAATGAATTTAGTGAGGTTCAGTAAAAAGGTACAAGAGGGAATACAACTCTATGTTTCTCTCTGAAGGAAAAAAAGGATATATATTTCCTTTGAGGAAGAGAGATAGGGCATATTCCAAAAGCTCTCTGGGGACCACCTGGATCTTTAGCAGAACTCTTTGAGTGTTAACCTTGTTGCTCTAAGATATATCTTTCCAGAGTAATGTCTGGCACTCAATGCTTCATGGCAATGGCTAACTAAGCTCAAGGCAAACTGAGAGAACTGATCTACAGGAAACCTAACAGGTTACTCAGTACTTCCTGTTTCCATTAGTATAGTCACTCTTCTCTGAGGATTTATCAGTGGAGCAGGGGAGGCAAAAATGCCAGACAGTTAGGGTCCTTTCCTCATCGTATGAAGCGTCTTCCTCTTGATGTACTGAGAGGGCCCAGAAGAAAAGGATGAATTGGGAGGAGCTTCATACAGACCCCATACCTGTTCACCCACCTTTTGGAGGTCTTTGACCAGGTCCGGGAAAGGCAGTCCACAGTGTTGGAGGGAAGCCTTCTAGCTTACAGTGGGAGTGGTAAGCACTAGGTAGCATATCTACCACAAGAGGAGTGGTTTCTGGCCCAGAAATTGTAGTTTAGTGGCCGTTTGGGCTGTTTTTCCATCCCCTTCAACTTCTTCAACTTTCTGGTTTAAAGGCCCGCATTTGCGCTTGTTTCCTGGCCTTCCTGTAACTAGTTTAGTCCTGATACAGATTTGCTGTATCCAGGACTGTTTGTAAGCTTCTGAGCAACCCAAGCCTTTCTGTGTTGGAGGGAAGCTTTCTAGCTTATCAGTGGGAGTGGTAAGCATTAAGTAGCCTATCTACCACAAGAGGAGTGGTTTCTGGCCCAGAAATTGAAGTTTATTGAATGTATGGGCAGTTTTTCTAACCCTTTCAACTTTTTGGTTTAAAATCCCACATTTGCACGGCTTTGCACTTGTTTAAGCTCTGCTCAGCAGTGCCGAGCTGAGGTATCAGAAACGAACCAAACAACAAAAAACTAGTAATAGAAAAATGGCTAGCAGTAAAAACAATAAAAGGCACTCGGCAATAAAAAAAGAACAATTTATTAGCACTTTCATTTAGTACAGTCACCAAACTTCTTCAGATAACCTCCATATAAAAATGTTACTGAATATGTAGTAGAAAAATACATGGCATCACAAATACAACCAATGAAATTGTTAGCAACCAGTTTAAAATGTTTTTTTTTTTAAATATAAGTATACATTTAAATAACATATGCTTCACAATATTTATAAATGTCAAGACCAGATAAATAAGTACATGAATGAATAAATAAATAAATACATACTATCTATCATATGCCTTCATTTTTGAAAAAAACTGTTAATAGAAATAGTCTGATTTAATCCTGGGGACTACTTGCATTTTAATAAATTTGCCACCAACTGATTGTCTTTCCAAAATATTTTTAAAATTTGGGCCTCTCCTATATACAATATCGGGACTGATCCCTAACTTATTGGATAAACTTTCTTCCATAGTAATAATATTCCATTTCTTTGTTAGAATGTCCATCATAATTCTACTGTTGTCCTGGAAGGTGGTAACAAAAAGACAGAAAGTCTCTCTTTTTCTGCCTTGTGGTCGATCCAAGTTACTGTTAGTAATGGTGTCATTAATGTCTTGTATACTGTTATCTCCATGTTCCATACCAAATATTGGCCTCTGCCTAACTTGATTCAACAATGGGGAGTACACAGCTTGCCCACGCTTATTTATAACCTCATTACGAATCTGATTAACCATTCTTCTTGGATATCCTCTAATATAAAACATGTTAGATATTAATGTACATTAAACAATTAAATCATCATAGTCTGAAACCATACGGGCAGCTGGGACCATCTTGGCCCTTAACTACTCCTCGTTTAACATAAGCAGGATGGTTGCTAGAATAATGTAAATAGGTATTCAAAAATGTTGATTTTCTGAAGATGTTAGATTTTAAACCTTCTCCATGTTTTGAAATCAACACATCCAAATAAGCCACCTTATCTACACTTACAACATGTGTAAACTTCAAAAATCTTGTTGTATGATTAATATATTGAATGAATTCATCTATTTTTGCCATTGGCCCATTCCATGCAATAAACAAATCATCCAGGTATCTTACATACATACCAATATATCTATAGTATGGACTCGGATATAGGTGTTCCCTCTCCCATCATGCCATAACAATATTGGTGAATAAGGGGCCACAAGCTGACCCCATGGCAACACCTTCCATCTGTCTGAAGTAATGTCCTTCAAAATAAATGTAGTTGAAGCCCAACACCAGATCTAATAACTGACAATATACGTTAATTTTGTCTTGATTGAGGCCCATTACTTTATAAAGATAGGCACCAAACCACTCTTTACCTTCTTTATGAGGAATACAACTAAATAAATCCTGCACATCAATAGTAATGAAAATACCATCAGAGAACGAGTATAATTCATTACATTTAGTCAGGAAATGCCAGGAATCACAACAAAGGTTGGGAATTTTAGTCATTTCAGATTTTATTTGTCCATCCAAAAATTTTGCTATGTAACTGGTTTTTGATTTTCCTGAATCGACAATTGGTCTTAAAGGGGGATTAATTAAATTTTTATGAATTTTGGGTACTCCAAAAATCACTGGTAACCTAGGCCATTCATTAACCATATAATTATATTCATATATAGTAATCTGATCTTGGCTTAACATGTCTGCCAGTTCCCAGTCAATTTTTTGTAACCAAGATTTACTTCATTGATTGATATTTCATCATAAGTACCACTATATAATATTTGAAACATTCTTTGAACATAATCATCATATTGCATGATCACCATGCCTCCACCTTTATCAGGACACATGAATCTAAGGTCACTAAATGATTTAAAATGTTCAAGTAAATCTTTGTCTGCACCTGACATATTTTCTCCACCATTGGATTGTGAAAAATAATACTTAAAGTCAAGTTCACAAACAGTTTCAAACATCTTTAATAAAGGATGTAAGTCTGGATTAAAAGCACTGGAATTATTGAATACATATCTGTTGTCTCATTGTTATCACCGGCTGAATTTTCGTTAAAAAACAAAACTTTCAAATTTAGGTTTCAGACATACATTTTATGATGTAAAATTGACTTAACTAAATCAACCGGTTTACTAGGGACAAAAGTATATCCCTTACTAAACAGATTTGCACATTTTTCATACATAGATACTGGGCTGTAGTTATATATTTTAAAATCATGCATGGTATTTTCTATAATATTACAGCCAGTATTAACAGTCACATCTAGTATCTGGTGTTCCAATTGCTGCTCCTCTGCTGGTTCCGATTCCAGCGATTTGTTTGTGGATATGGCCCCTGATTCTGCTGTCTTCAGTTCCGCAGTCTCTCTGACCTCCGCACCTCTGGTTGATCTAAAGGGACCACTTCGCCATCTGAATCATCACCATGTCGTCAGTGTGCTGTTGAGGCCTATAGTTAGATGTATTATTCCCTTGCCCCAACGGAGGCAAGGGATAAGCTTTGCCTTGTGCATAGGCTGCTTTATCTCGGCCCAATTTTTTGTTTTTTCTACTCAAAATACAGTTACACAATGTATCAATGTCCTTGAAAATTAAGTCATATTGACTTTTGTAACTAGAGAACAAAGCGTTGCTATTGATTTTCCAGTCAAGTTCTTTAATTTCGACATACATTTTGTCCATAGTTACACAATTGTGTTTGATTAGTAACTCCATTAACTCACAGCCATGTCTATCGAACATGGCAAGGAGTTCTTGGTGTAACAATGAGTGTTGTACTAATCTAGTTGTGAATTTCCATGACCGGAGCCCTTTGGGCACTTGTTGAAGTTTTAAGCATTCCTTGAAATATTTATTTTCTTGTTGTAATTTACGGAAGTGAGTCAATTTATGTTTAAAATCCTCTAGCAATTTCAAAAAAAGTATCATTACCCGTAGCCACAACACCGAGCTGAGGTATACTATTACTGGTGCCAGAAAGTCTGCTCTTCAGTTTTTCCCTTAGATCTTGCTAGTTTTTTCTCTCTTGTACTTCAAATAGCCTAATCAACTTGCCCATCAATAGGTTTTTGTAGCAATTATTACAGCACACCTAAGAGCCATCAGCACTAGTCGTTCTTCACGGAAAAAGCTCCAGTACTTAGTAGTTATGACCAACCCTCCTGGCATGATTAAAGGGCAGTTCCCTGTGTTTTCTCTTATTAACCTGGTGCACATGGGCATTCTGAAGCAGTGTAGCAACTGCCTCATGTACACAGACAACCCTCTCCTCTTACTTCCCAACACTCAGACTTGTGAGAGATGCACTTATATCACCAAATTGGAAGCTATGCACTCTCCAGCCAAGACCGGACTACCTGGTCAAGAGGAGAAGGTTAGCACCTGCACCACAACACATGGAACACACAGCCCTCCAGAACACCCACTATCACATAAAAACACAAACCACGCACCCACCTTCGCGGAGGCACTTAATAGAAATTTACCCAAACAGCAGAGACCTCCAAGACTGAAATGCACTCGACCACCAAAACACAGCACAAACCACAGGACACACTCACCTCCACAGTGTGCCCCTCAACCTAAGGCCCTAAGGCTAAACACCTTGCCCAATACACTAATCATAGGTGACTCAATGGTGAGGCACACAGATGTCCCACTCACTAGGTTGAATAAGGAGAAGGTAACAGTCAGCTGTCTATCAGGTGCCAGAATCCGACACATAACACACACACTCGGGTCACTCCACAATAAGTACAAGTACGACTCTGTTATTGGCCATTTGGGTGTGAATGACCTGAGATGCACCTCCCTGGACTACATGAAAAGAGACATGGTGGAGCTCTCAGATTATGTGGCCCAGGCAGTTATGACACTAGCCCTGAGCAGTATCCTACCATCACCCAGAATGATCCTGCAGTACAAACAGAAAATGATCGACTTCAATTGGTTAAGTTTCTAGTGTCATTCTAAGGAGATCCAGTATCTGTCTGCTTGGGATGACATGATTGACAGACCTCGATGCTTTGCCAGAGATGGCCTGCATTTGTCACCCCTGGGTTTCCGGGTACTGGCTAAGGCTCTTCCCACCCCTATAGTGCCTTTTTTTAGGCGGTGTTCCAAAGACCAAATTACCACAGTAGCAGCTATAAATAAATGCAATCTGAGGGACATGCTGCTCAACGCTAGAAGTCTAAATCTCAAGATGCACTCGCTCAAAGCACTCCTCAAAAGGGAGACATCGACATTTGTGCTGTAACGGAGACCTGGTTTAAAGAGGCAGAAAGCACACCTGCGCTACCAGGCTATAACTAATTCCACATCACTCGGCCTCAAAACATGGACCAAAGCTACAAAGGCAGTGGTGTCTCCATATTCATAAAGGATATGCACACCTCCAGACTAGTAGCCCAGTATAATACATCTGAGATACTTCAGGTAAAACTAACATTGAGTAAGACTGTGATCCAGGTCATAGCCTGCTATAGGTCCCCAACCATGTCTCTAGACTCTCACTTCACGTTCCTAAGCACCCTGGAATCTATCAATGTCCAACCCACCACTCTCATACTAGGAGACTTCAACTACCCCTCCATCAACTGGGAAAACTACTAAAACATCAATGCACTGGCGCAACGCTTACTGGAATTCATCAATTCCAGTGTTCTGGACCAGCTCATTCTTACCCCCACTAGAGGAAGCAACATCCTTGACCTGGTTATTTCCAACATGGGCATCCGTTACTCTACACCAATTGTCAATTCCTCCCTGGTTAGATCCAACCGCAAACTAATCACCACGGAAATCCACATCTCACCCACACCCCTAAAAAGGTATCCACCATGAAAAACTTCTCCAAAGCTGACTTTGGACTCCTAAAAACAGAGGTGGCTAACTTCACAGCACCCATGCCAATAGAAAATAGATGCATGACTGCCAAATCATACACCAATGCACTGTACGAACATGTACATAAATGCATGGAACTAGCCATATCCAACAGAACCAAGACACTCTCCAAAAAAAGGAAGCCAGTCTGGTGGTCTCCTGCCATTAATAAACTCTACAACAGAAGGAAGAAACTGTTGTAGAAAAAGGTGAAGTCCCAAGACCGGAAAAATTCTCTTATTAGCCTCAAAAAAAGTTGAGATCCCTCATCAAAACTTCCAAAACCAGTTATAAAGGCAGAATTGCGGCAGACACTAAAAACAACCACAAAGCCTTCTTTAGTTATACCAAGAATCTCCATAGCAATACCCAGATTTGATTTGAGTTACTGCACAATGGTTCCTCCTATAATGAACCAACAGATACTGCCAACATACTGGCCGACAGATTCAGTGCCAACTTTACCCCTCTCTCTCCCCTAAAGGATCAATCTCAATACCGGAAGAATGCCAGACACTCTGCATTACTGTAGCAGAGGTTAAAGCTGCATTGTCTAAGGCCAAGATTACAGCTTCCATGGGACGCGATAATACTCCTGGCTGCATTCTACATGAATTACAAAGTGAACTGGCACCACATCTGTGTGCTCTGTTCACTCACAGCCTCACTTCAGGAGTTGTCTCTACTGAATGGCGCACTGCTACAGTCACCCCTCTCCATAAAGGAGGAGTGACTACAGACCCTGGAAATTATCGCCCCATTAACCTGACAAGTCCGATATTTAAGGCTATGGAGTGCATCATCATGGACCTAATTAACAAGGATACAGGGAATCTCCAAACTCTAGATCCCACGGAATTTGGTTTGTGAAAGGTAGATCATGCCTGCTCAACCTGGTTGACTTCTTTGAGTCAGTCACCAGAGCAGTGGATGAAGGTAAGGCAGTTCATACAGCGTACCTCGATCTGGCCAAGGATCTTGATACCATTCCTCACTCAGGAATTATTGATAAACTCACCACACTAGGCATCAACCCCTATATCATTAGTGGGTTGAAAATTGGCTCACAGATAGAACACAGAGTGTGAAAGTAGCGGACTCCAAGTCAGACTGTCAACCTGTCACAAGTGGAGACCCACAGGGATCTGTTCTGGGTCCTCTCCTGTTTGGCATCTACTTCTCAGAAGTCCAGGTCAATACTAGCTGACCAAATTTGCAGACAACTGGAAGCTGGGAGCCATTATTAACTCCCTAAGTGATGCAGACATCCTACAGAATGGCCTTACTGAGACCATTGACTGGTGTCAAAACCATGGCCTTAAGCTTAATGCCAAAAAATATGTTGTCATCCCCTTTGGGAAAACCACAGTTCCTACTAATTATCACATTGATGGGAGCCCAGTGAACACTGAAGGCATTATAAGAGATCTGGGGACACAGGTTGACAGCAACCTCTCCTTCAACCACCACACTGCCACTGTGGTCAGAAAGTCCTTCTATGTGGCACATCTCATTACCAAGGGTTTTGCATCCAGGAAGAAAGAGGTCATCATTTCTCTCTATTCTTCCCTCATTAGACCAATCATATTTGGCATGTACCTCACTAGACACCTGCAACAGCTGGAGAGGCCACAAAAGTACCTCATGAAGAGGATCCTAGGCCTTAAACACATGTCCTACATGAATAGACTCAAAAAACTCCAGCTATTCTCTGTCTCACATTGTATACTAAGAGGCGATCACTGCTTGACTTAAAAAGCCATGTCTGACCCAGCTCTGTTAGAAAGTTACATCTAAAGAAACCCCAATCTCTCCACACCACATGCTACACAGACCTCAACCTCATTACCACAATCAACAGAACATGCTGGAGGGACAGGTTCATAATCCAGAGACTGCTCATGCTCTGGAACAGACTTCCCATACATGTCAAGCAGAGCATCTCACTAGCCCGCTTCGAGAAAAATCTTGATGAGTGGATGGGAAAAAAAGTTCACCCCGGGGATCACTCCAGTGGCTCTACTTGATAGAGGCACTGGAAACTAACGACAGTCAGTACAATGCCAAGTCACTCCTATGGGTTAGGCTTGTAAAGGCCCCAGGGCCATTAGCCTAGTACACACCTATGAACCTAAGATATCCCCTTAGCCATATTTCAGAGGGAGAGTTCATAGGAAGCATCAAGAATTCACTCAGCATTTCCACTCTGGACACTAACACAGGAAAGGCAGTAGTGATAACCTGGGATGCAACATCTAAGGTGATTACTGGGGAACACCCCTCCTGTTCCTCTAATCATTACCATGATGATGTAAAACAGTCAGTGCCTTGTTAGTTAAAAAATAACTGAAAGCACAGGAGTGGTGGGAGACCATAGATGGAATAGGTTTATCTGGCACTGAGCTTGGATCACAAAAAGTACCCTTCTGATTGTCTCCTTCAAAGCCTTCATCATTTTGGTAGTGACACAGACCTCAAACTTCTCACATATCTTTCTGAGAGAGGCAGGACTGAAGTACTGGCAGTTTTGAAAGTTTGTTAACACTGTATGCCTCCCAGTGTGGTTTATGGTTTATGAACTGTGAAGCATAACGTTTTGCGTGGTTTATGCACTGAATATGACAATTTTCTGCACAGGCAGTTAAAAGACTGGGAAGTACAGAGATAGATTACATAGCTCAGACCAGCACATGGCACCATGACATACACAAGCAAGTTAAGCATAGAGTTACAAACGAGGGAGTGACAGAATTTTCAGACTTGTGTAAAGCTGGGAATATTAAGAGAGAAAGTCACAAATATGACCCTTCGCATGGGGCCTTCAAAGACAGATCTGCGAAGTGTTTTCACAAATTAAGTATCAGGCTTTCAAAGCCAGATCTGGAACATGTATCACAAATCAAACATCTGTCTTTCAAAGTCATACCTGGAAATATATCAGATCAGATATCTTACTATTCAGCTGAATAACAGTTAAAAACTACATCAGCACTGTATTTCTGTAATCCAAATGGCTAATAAAAATCTTGGCAAGCTACACCGTGTAATCTTTCTGCTCAAAACTGCCTCAGGATTTAATATAGCACAAATTCTACTGCTTGTTTTTGTGGAGGCATATGCCCAGGGTGCATGGTGCTGTGGTATAGCTCTCAGTGGGGACTGGAGACCATTTGGGAGTGCTGGCTCCCAGAAGGATTAGATCACATGCGGAAGACAGTCACACATACACAAGCACACGCTCGTGCATGCACACACACACATACACACACACACACACACACACACACACACACACCAAAATACACACTTTTGTTCCCACAGCGTGCTGGACTCTACAATGTATTGCTGGGTGTAATGTCTGCTGAAATGATGGCCCCTCTTGGTTTTTCCCCACCTCCATGAAGAGGGAATTAATGGGCCAGTTGGCCAACAGGATAGTTGATAGATAGTCTGCAGGCACTGAGTGAGAAAAAGCCCAAAAAAAATCATTTACTGAATCAACCAAAATCACTTTTTTTCATTACGCCTTCAGCTGTAACAGGCACCCTGCATAGGCCACTGTCAATGACTCATTGCAAAAACAAAATAGCAAGTCTACCACACTTGAAAAAATACTGGCAAATCATGTGCAGCGGTAATTATTTATTTATTTGATTTTATTTTTGTTAACTGGGATGGCCCGACTGGACGAGGTCTGTTTTCAGCGGAGGCCCGGGAAGAAAAGTTCCACTTACATCAAAAATAGCACATTACAGCAATACTTACATCAAAAATGGCACATTACAGCAACACTAATATTACACAAAGTGTAGAAAAGGCATTTGTTCTACTAGTAATATCTAGTGAGAGATGGAAATCAATACAGGTATTCAAATTAGCAAATATTAACATATGTACATTCTGTTTGTAGTGAGAAACAGACAGAGATTACAACAACTATAACATTACTCTGTCAAGGGATAACATTTGGAAGAACCATGCTTACTGGGCATGTACAAAAGAGAGAAAGAGATAGTGCAGAAGTAGCAAAGTTTAAGACTATGTTACACGTGGACAGAGCCAATAGCTTATGAGATGGGCCTTAAGGGCGTTTTTGAATTGAGTGGTATTTGATGCAGGAGTCACGGATGTGGGGAGATTATTCCAAGTTTTAGCTATAATGTGTGAAAATAGAGATTTGCCGCATTCTTTTAGTTTTTCAACAACAAGAAAAGCACTCACTCTAGTAGAGTATGCGACTGTAAGGCCTACATGTCCTATGCATGTGAAGTACATTAGGACATTGTTTCCCAGCCATTGGAGATGCAACATAAAAGAAAATCCCAAATACAATACAATTATTCAAAAAAGTAAGATTAAAAAAAAAATAATCTTAAATAATAGCAATAACTCTAGTTCGGGAGTGGGTATTCCAGGAGGGCTTCATCCTCACCATCAAACCATTCCAGTTAAACATGAGTTATTGCAGAAATGTGAGACCTACAATGAAATGTATGCCTTACTTAAGAAGTTGCAGAATTTATTATTTGTTGACTGGGAGTGTCCGACTGGACGTAGGTCCATTTTCAGCAGAGGCCCGGGAAGAAAAGCTCCACAGTTAAAATAAACAGACAGTAGTTACATTGGATTACATAGCGATTAACAATTTACATAGCAATTACAACATATTTACAGATGAAGAACATAGTACATCAGTAGACAACTAGAATCTATCTGTGAAGTACATAACAGACATTAACAAATGTTACAATAAGAAGTTCCTGCTGTATAATAAGTACTAGGCTTATGAGCATCTGAGCTTGCTATAATCAAGGTAGTTAGTGGAGTGGAAAGAAAGGTAGTGGTTGGATGGGGTGGGTGATTTTAGAGTGGGAGTTGCAAGGGCATAGCCAGCATGTTTTTAGGTGAGCTTTTAGTAAAGTTTTGAAGTGGGTGCATGATGGTATGGAGGTAATTGTGGGTGGGAGGGAGTTCCATAATTTGGCTATGGCGCAAGAGAATAGTGCTTCACCAGCAGAGTTATTGGCTTTAGTGATCTGCAAGTGATTCTTGTTGCTGGATCTTAGTGGTCTGGTGGTGCGATAGGGTTGGAGTAGATTCTGGAGGGATGGGACATTTAGTGGATGGTTTACTAGTTTGTGGGCGAGTGAGAGTTGATACCATTGAAGGAGGTGAGGGAGTTCAAGCCAGCCCAGTTCAGCAATTTAGAGACAGTGGTGACTAAGGTAGGATGCCCCTGTGGCGAATTTGGCGATTTTGTTGTAGCAGGTCTCTAGCATGTTTAGATCGCATTGTCTTAGGTTGGTATATACTGGAGAGGCATAAAGTAGGGTGGAGATAAGGTGGGAATTTGCTATTGAAATCTTTGCTGTTTTGGTGAGAAGTTGCTTATTTCTGTATAACGCTCCTAGTTTTTTGTGGACTTTTTTTATGGTCATGGATATGTGAATGTCAAATTTTAGTTTATTGTCTATTTCCACTCCTAGCAATTTGGTGTGTTCAGTTGTGTATATAGTGGTGTTGTCTTTTGCTGTGATGTTAAAGTGAGAGTTGTTTTGAGTATGTTTGGTGTGTTGGAAGATGAGTAGTTTAGTTTTGTTTTGGTTGAGTATTAATTGGGCATCGGATAACCAAGTTTCAACAGAGGAAAAGGCTTCCTGTGTGACCTTTTGCAGTTTGGGTAGGGACTGGACTGAGCAGATGATGATTGAGTCATCTGCGTATTGTATGAGTGTGCCATGTTTGGTGGCAGAAACTAGATTATTGGTGAAAACAGAGAAGAGTAGGGGTCCAAGGATGGATCCTTGGGGAACCCCTATGGAGACATGTAGTTGGGGAGATATGTCATTCTGCCATACAACGGATTGTTGGCGGTCAGACAGGTAACTCTGAAACCAGTTGGTGACTGATTGTGAGAAGGATATGTTATTGAGGATAGAGATAAGTTGTTTGTGTGAGACCATGTCATACGCTTTAGATAGGTCTAGGAAAGTAGCAGAGGAGAGATAGTCATTGTTTTTATGCTGAAGGATAGTGTTAGTAAAGGAGAGTAAGGCAGTGGTGGTGCTATGGTTTGGTCTGAAACCATGCTGAGTATTGGAAAGGAGGTTGTTAGTAAGGAGGTAGTCTGAGACCTGAGAGTGTATGCATCTCTCTAGTATTTTGGAGAGTGGAGAGAGACTAGCTATGGGGCGGTAATTGGTTAGTTCTGTGGAGGGTCCGCCTTTGTGGAGGGGAATTATATGTGATACTTTCTACAGTGTGGGAACGTAACAGAATGTTCCCTGTATATAAAAATTAAAATCAGGGAATGAACAAAGACCACATCAGAATATTCAGGTCAGCAAAATACTCAAACCATGTGGGAGTGATTACTATTCCCTAGCAGCTACATCTAAAAGGCATTTTTAAATCTAAAATATAACAGAAATGTAAAGATCCTCACTGATTTTGCATGAAACAAAGCCCCCACAAACTCTCCATACCACCAGTACATAACTATTCTCATTCTGGAGACTATATAACTTCTGAGATAAGTGCAGGATGTACTACCCACACAAAATGTACACTCCATACTTACACAAACGTTGTGTGACCTACTGGTGACAAAAGTGCATGAGAAGTGCATGAAGGCTTGCTGTGCTGCAAAAGTAAATACAGGTTTCCTCATCACTGGTTTGCATCGGCAGAGCAATACATTCTTATTTGAAAAATGTGACGTGCAGAGTTTAACAGTGGCTAAACTGAGTCTGTATGTGATCTCATTTACTCTGATATTCAGTCAGGCAGGATCATTTAAATGCTATTACTGCATTAATATTTCATTCTCATACACACACAACATTATACAAGAATAAAATCATCTACATGTTATATTATTTAACCTGTCATTCCTGTCAGTCGTTGTAGGTGAAGATGCTTGCTGTTCACCTGGAAGTTTGGCATTTTAAAGTTTTCCGTCTACAGACAATAACTGCCGTGTAGCAATGTCACTCCAATACCACCTTACTCAAAGATAACATAATTACTGTAAGGCTATTCTTATGTCTGTTTATTACATTTTGCTACAGTAAAAACAAACGAACCTGCAGAATGGAACATATTACACTAAGTTTTAAAGATGTATATTCTGCTTTTCAGGTCTCTATATTTAATTTTAGGCAATAGACTGTTCAGTTACCTTTCACTGATAACTGCATAAGCACATTTTTGTCTTTTATTGCTACTAAAAGTACAGTTGTGTAAAATCTTACCATAACAGTAGATGTCCTTCTCTTCACTGTTGCAGTATTCATAACATGAGGGATCCCCTGCCAAGGGCAGCCCGACATCCGGCCAGTAAACCAAAGCCTTTTGGTTTCCTTAAAGCACAAAACAGAGGAAGCTGTCTGTTCAGAGACAGGCAAATAGATGTATTTGAGGAGTATCCCACTGGTGGACAATGTCTAGAAACACATCCCTGTGAAGCATCCATTCCTGGGATTGGGTTAAGGACCTGCTCAAAATATCTGCCATAATGTTTTGACAGAGGGAATGTAAAATGCCTGAAGGGTGACTTGATACTGGACAGCAAGATCCCATACCAGGAGTGTCAACAGGCAAACAAGATAAGATCTTGCTCCTCCCATTTGTTTACATACTACATCACTGTGGTGTTGTCTGTAAACACCTTGAGAGTTTCCTGAGAAAAAGATGATAAAATGCCTGAATAGCCAGCAGAAGAGCTCTCATCTCTTTGACACTGATGTGCTCCTTCTTTTGTACAGGAGGCCAAACCCTGCGCACCGAGAGCCAAATGCTGCTCCCCATCCCACACCTGAGGAGTCTATGAACAGCTCCTGAGATGGAAGGGGGGAATTAAAGGAGAGCCCTGGGTTTAGAGACAACTGTTGAATCCACCAGTAAAATTCCTTCTTTAGACAGGGAAGAAAAGGAACTACAAAGTCTAGAGGATGCGCATGTTAAAGCCAAAATGATTTCAGGAACTAATGAAATTTTCTCATGTGGAGTTTGGCTAGAGGGAGCATAGGGATGGTGGATGCCATAAATCCAGAGCTCTCACAAACTCCCTGGCTGCGACAGAGTTCAGAAGAAGAAGAGGATGAAAGGAGGAAATGAGAGTCAAGACCCTGAGAGGAGACAGAGATGCCAGCATAGGCACCGTCTGAATGCTGCACCCCAAAAAACCATGGTCTTGAGAAGGAATCAGAAAGGACTTTTTGAAGTTTATTGTGAACCCCAGGCTTTGCAGAAGGGAAATGGCGCAATAAGGATTTTGCAACAGGATCTCTGGAGAGGTGTCTGAAACAGGAGAGCGTCCAAGTAAAGAAATACTTGGATCCCCTAAATCCTGCAAAAAGCAATCACAGGAGCTAGTCATTTGGTGAATATTCTTGGGGAAGTAGAGAAAAGCAGAGAATCAAAAATACCAGGAAGCAACAGAGAAACGTAAAAACTTCCTGAAAAGGGGATGAATACGGATATGAAGGTAAGCATCAATGAAATCCAGAGAAACCAGGAAAGCCTGAGGAAGCAGAAAAAAAAACAAAGTCTGAAGGGATAACATTCGAAAGGAAGGAACCTTCAGAAAGGTACTCAGGTGAGCAAGATCCAGAATGGGTTTCCAAGTACCTCTTTCCTGGGGCAAAACACATTCCTGAATAAATCCCTTTCTTCCTTTGAGCAGCTGGAACCTCTTGAACAGTTCCCTGAGTCAAAAGATCCTGAAGCACCTCTGGAAAGATGCAGAACTGTTCTTCAGGTGGCTGAAAAATGCCCATGAGGGACATAAGAGATTTCCAAACCATGAAACACCCTTGGCAAATGATAGAAAGAACCCAAGAATCTTGGGATGTTAAGTTGTCTATCTCGCCTTCATTCTTGCTGGATGGGTTCGGAGCCGACCTCGGCTCCGACTCGGCCACTCTAAAGCTCGAGAGTTGGTTCCACCGGCTCGAGGCTCCCCTTATATCCCACAATGCTAGGCGAGAGTTACCTCAGATCTCGTTTGCCGCTAAGCTATCGAGGTTGGTTTTCTACCGGTTCTTGGTAAGTGACTTTTTCTTGTGTAATTTAGTCTATCAAAACCCCTTTAATTTTAATATTTTTACTTATTTCCCTTAGTTTAGAGAAATTTTTATCCCCTTCTAAAAATTCCCGTTTTTCCCTCAAGAACTTTAGGTTCTTCCCTGGGCCTACAGGCCTTTTCTCTTCCTAGTGGAGTGTGTGTATTATTTTAAAATCCTAGTTAGTGGTTTTTATTATAATTTAAACTTGACAGGGTGTAATTAGTGTGTTTGTGTGTGTGTTTTGTTTACACCTGTTAAAAAATGTCTAAGGAAGCAAAGGTCTCCGGATTCAAGAAGTGTGATGCGTGCTGTCAGAAAATGTCTCTGACAGGCGCTCACACTTCTTGTGTCTACTGTCTGGGGCCTTTGCACCTGCAGGACTCCTGTGCTGTGTGCCACGGCTTCAGCCCCAGGGTCCTGCAGGAAAGAAAGAATAAATTGATATTAAGAGGCTTACTCAAGCCAGAGGATTCCCTATCTGTTTCAACAGGGAAGCCCTCTAAGGCATCTAGGTCTTCGGCTCCGACAACTGAGCCGAGACCTAAGGTTTCTCAACCTCTGCCTTCATCGGCTCCGGCTGGAGCCGATAAGTCTCAGTCCACAGTTTCTGTGGCTCCCTCGCTCGGCGGAGCCGAGGTAGTAGAATCCCGTGTCGGCTCCGACCAGACCTTCGGAGCCGACAACTAGGAAGAGGTCCAGGTCACCATCTCTTGGCTCCGTTCATTCGGCTCCAGGATCTCCCCTGCTGTCTAAACGGAGCCAAAGATCTCACTCCTCTAGGTCATCGAGGCTGTCGGATCATGACCTTCAGAGGGTAGTGAGTCGACTTCTTAAGTCCGAGGCATTGGCCCAGATGCTTCAGAGCCCGACTCATCAGTCGATGCCTGCCCCGGTCCATCAACATATTCCTCCTTCGACTCTCTTGAGCTTGGAGCCGGGTCGCGTCGGAACCGAGACTGTGATAGCGTCGGAGCCGATACAATTGTCTTCGGCTCCGTCATCGGCTCCGTTTTCTTCCTTGGAAGAATCTCGGCGCCGGACTTCCCTCGTCGGCTCCGAGGGGGTGAGTGGCATCGGACCCTTGTCCGACCCCCTCTCCCTCTCGGTGCTTGCGCTGGTGAGTTCGGCTCCGACATCGGCCTCGGAGCCATCACTGTCGGTGCCGAGGGGGGTTCTTAGCTTCTCGGAGCGGGGACCTCTGGCTCTGCCTGACAGGGGTGCTTTCGAGGTCATGCAGAGTGTGTTAGAGCCTGGCTCTACTCCACAGTCGGCTCCATCCGCCCCTCCCTCTACAGTGCCTCAGGTTAAGTCGACTCACTCCCTCATCCCGGACCGCAGAGAGCCAGCTCCTCAGGAACCCCCTGTGGGGATTTCATCCTCTTCCGAGGCCTCTCCTGATTTGGCAGAAGAGCCCCCTCGGAAGAGGAAGTGTAAGAGGAAACACATTGACTCACCTGAGTCCATCACGTCAGACACAGATTTGGATGATTCTGAGGGTTCCCCCCGTTCTCCTTCTGAAGATGTCTCATTTGCAGACATTCTGGAGATCCTGAAACAGAGGGGAAATTGGCCAGCCCTCAACCCTTCGGAGGACGAATCTGTGTATCTTGAGGCATTTGGCTCTCGTCCTTCCACCTCCTGGGTGTCCCCCCCTTTGACCCCCTCATGCAGGTGGTTGCTAAGAAGGCATGGACGGCTCCTGATTCAGTGGACCCCACTCCCAGGAGACCCTCCAAGTTCATAACAGCTCCAGCAGACAAACAGTTCTTAACAAAAGGAGTTTCTGTGGATGCTATGGTGGTAGCTGCTGCCACTAAGAAGGAGCTAGCTGATCCTTCAGTACCTGTCCATCCACCTAACAAGGAATCTAGGTCCATGGACAGGTACGGGAAGCGGATGTTCTCGTCAGCGACATTTACCATGCGTTAAGCTGAACTACCTGTGCCATTTTACTCGTCTTCAAAGGGACTTGATCAAGGAAGCGAGTGAAATGTTAAAGGACCCTACAGCTGCGGGTTTCCAAGATAAGATGAACACGCAGCTGGCTACCCTTAACTCCATAACCAACTCCTCCATGCGCCTTCTTTCTTACGCGGCTGATGGAGTGAGCAGAGCCGCAGGGACAGGTGTGGCCTTATGTAGGCATGCCTGGATGCGGCTATGCAATTTTGCGGACCCCTTCAAGACGTCTTTCACTAACTCCCCGTTTGATGGATCATCCCTCTTTGGTCCTCAAGTGAAAGAAACCTTGACTAGGTGCGAAACTGATGGCAAGACCCTTTCTGCCGTCGGAGTCCGTTTTTCTACTCCTTCTAGGCCTTACCCCAAAGGCCAGAAAAGTGGAAAGATGTGGTTCCGTAAACAATCTCAAGGGACTTCGCCTGACGCACAGAGTCGTTTCCCTGCCAGAGGCAGAGGCGGGAATAACAATGGTAGACGTCGCCCTCGGGGCAGGGGGGGTCCGCAGAACCAGGGCAATCGGGAAGCCTTCCCTGACAAGCCCTTTCAGCATCCCTGAGGTGTTGCCCGACTGCCCATCTTCGGAGGCAGTCGGGGGAAGATTGTCACTGTACCCAGAAGCCTAGCTATCCCTGACTCAAGACAAATGGGTACAGTCCATCATTTCCGAAGGCTATTCTATCCCCTTTCTTCGCATTCCAAATCAGTCAAAAAAATCCCTTCCAGATGTTCCACCGCTCAAAGGGATCTAGCGGTTTTGGAGATTTCAAAACTGCTTGCAAAAGAGCAATTCAGCCAGTTCCAGCAGACCAGCAAGGATCCGGAATCTACTCAAGGTTCTTTTTAGTTCCAAAGAAAACAGGGGACTGGAGACCAATTTTGGATCTCAGTGTCTTGAACAGATCAGTCAAGAAAACAAGATTTCGGATGGTCACGCTGCAATCCATCCTTCCCCTTTTGGGAAAAGGAAACTGGATGTGCTCTATAGACCTTCAGGATGCGTACTATCACATAAAAATGAACAGACGCTCCAGAAGATTCCTCCGCTTCAGGCTGGGAACCAGTCATTTTCAGTTCAGGGCCCTGCCCTTTGGTCTCACCACTGCCCCCCGGGTGTTTACCAAATGCATGGCAGTGGTAGCTTCTCACCTGAGACAACAAGGATTCCAGGTGTTTCCATATTTGGACGACTGGCTCCTCACAGCTCCCACCAAGCGTCTCCTTCTGATGGCCAGGGATTACACTTTTCGCGTTTGTCAAAAGCTGGGTATTTCAATAAATTGCGAAAAGTCTGTTTTGTCGCCTTGTCGTACTATTACCTACATAGGCGCAAATCTAGATACAGTAAACATGTCTGCGAGACTAACACATCAGGGAATAACAGACATTCACAAACTGGTATCACTCCTTTTCAACAACAACAGAATCAAAGCCAGGTTAGTTCTGAAAGTGTTGGGAATTATGGCAGCGGCCATACCTCTGCTTCCATTAGCCCAGATTCCACATGCGGATCCTTCAATGGATGCTCTTTACTCAATGGTCATACCAGCAACTTCCAATGTCTCACACCATTATGATCACGCAAGCGTGCAAAATCATCTCATGTGGTGGATGTCTTCCCCTCAGCTCTTGTTGGGAAGACCCTTTGTTCCACCTCCTCCGGTTGCTACTCTGACAACGGATGCCTCCCTGATCGGGTGGGGGGGCATTATCAGGGCAGGACGGTCCAGGGCACATGGCAACCAAACGAATGCCACTTGCACATAAATGTTCTGGAGATGAGAGCAGTGCTTTTAGCGTTGCAAGCCCTTCAAGACTCTCTTCCCTTGGGAACGATTGCAATCCAAACAGACAATATGTCTGTAGTGTGGTACATCAACAAACAAGGCGGAACCAGGTCATACCCCCTGTGTCGAGAAGCACTCAGACTGTGGCAATGGGCGATTTCTTCTCAGCGGTTTCTGATAGCAACGCACATCCCCGGGAAGTCCAATCAAATTGCGGACAAGTTGAGCAGAGCTATACTCATGCTTCACGAGTGGTCTCTGAAAGACTCTGTAGTGAGAGAAATTTTTCTCAAGTGGGGTCAGCCTTGCTGCGATCTTTTTGCTACTCCCCAAAACAGCAAGTGCAGAGAATATTTCACTCTATTCCCTTTACCAGGCCAACCCAGCAGAGACGCTCTAGTCCAAGTTTGGCCCCGGGGACTTCTGTATGCATTTCCTCCCTTCCCGCTAATCTCTCAAGTGATACAGAAAGCTATCGCTCAGAAGGCCTCATTGATCCTCATTGCTCCTTACTGGCCTCGACAAGTGTGGTTCCCCTTTCTACATCGTTTTTTTTTGGAGCGACCGTGGAATCTGGACCTAGTTCCAGATCTTTTGATCCATCAGTCGGGTCAGTTTCATCGCTCCCTCCCCTCTCTGAACCTCACTGCTTGGTTCCTCCAGTTCCAACCTTAGCCAGGCTTCCTCAATTATCTCACTCTGTTAGAGATATTTTGATAGCTTCCCATAAATCTTCCACTCAGAAGATTTATTTGAGTAAGTGGAAACGCTTCACATATTGGGCTCAAGGAAAGGACATAGATCCTTTCACTGCTTCCATCCAATTAGTCCTTGATTTTCTAGCTGAACTCTTCCATGCAGGTTCATCTCCCTCTACACTTAAAGTTCAATTGGCAGCTATTTCTATCTTTCATGTGGGTATTTCTGAATCTGCCTTAATGTCCCACAAGCTTTGCAAAGCCTTTTTGAAAGGAGTTTTTCTTCTCAGACCTCCTATAAGAAATCCTCCTTCTCCTTGGGACCTAAATTTAGTTCTTGCTTCTTTGATTCTCCCCCCTTTCGAACCTGCAGTCTCCTGTTCTTTAAAATTATTATCATGGAAGACTCTTTCTGGTAGCTATTACATCAGCTAGAAGAGTTTCAGAGCTTCAAGCACTCAGCTGTCGTCCTCCTTATCTTTTGTTTCATAAGGACAGAGTATCTTTACGAACTAACCCGTCCTTTTTGCCTAAGGTGGTCTCGACGTCAAATCTAAATCAAAGCATTGATCTACCTGTCTTTTTTCCAGAATACTCCAATAGGTCTGAACAAAAATTACACTGCCTGGATGTTCACCGTCAATTGAGGTACTACTTGGATAGGACAAAACAGTTCAGAAAATCTGATCAGCTGTTTGTCTCCTATGCGGAAAGCAGAAAGGGACTTTCAGTTTCAAAGGTATCATTATCCAGATGGCTAACATCTTTAATGTCCCTTGTATATGAAATTAGACATCAAAAGCTGCCTGATAAACCTAAGGCCCATTCCACCAGAGCTTTGGCTACTTCTTTAGCCTTCCAAGACAGACTGCCTATTGACACCATTTGCGCAGCGGCTACTTGGGCTACTCCTCACACTTTCATTTCTCATTATAAGTTGGATTTAGCTTCTAGGCATAGAGCTAACTTTGGCTCCACTGTTCTCAGGAGTCTGTTCCGTTAGGCCACCCGGGACAAGGTGCTAGGGACGCGGTCCCATCCAGCAAGAATGAAGGCGAGATAGACAACTTAACATATAGAAGTTATGTTCTTACCATAACGTTCCATGTTAGTTGTCTTCTTCTCGCCTTCTTCTTGCATCCCACCCTCCTTCCCCCTGGCCTGGACAGACCTAGAGGAGTTGTGATTGTGACCTCTCTTTCTACCACCTCTTTCTTAGACATATGCTATTATGCATATTTCCTGGTTCAGGATGTAGGTCACCCTTCTTTCTTCCTGTTGTTAGAGGTGGACTCTGTTTTACAGTTATACTGTTACTATTATAAGCTGGGGTTAGCTTACAAACGAGATCTGAGGTAACTCTCGCCTAGCATTGTGGGATATAAGGGGAGCCTCGAGCCGGTGGAACCAACTCTCGAGCTTTAGAGTGGCCGAGTCGGAGCCGAGGTCGGCTCCGAACCCATCCAGCAAGAAGAAGGCGAGAAGAAGACAACTAACATGGAACGTTATGGTAAGAACATAACTTCTATTTATGCTTAACAAAACAGAAAGAGACAGAGAAAAACAAAGAGAAAGAGGAACGTGGGTGGGAAGAGTCTGGTAGTCAGACCTGATTTATCAGGAAAGGGTGGCTTCTGAGCAGGAGTAGTCTGGCATATTTAGCCAGAGGAGCCCTCCTACCACCTTTTTTACTTTTAGGAGGAAGATCAGACTGCCTTCAAACAAAAACTGGCTTACTACGACAATTCCTTTGGCACTTAGGCACTGGTAAAACAAAAATATATTTTAAAAGCTATAACTCCTTGCCTTTCTCCTGCAGGGACTTGAACAAATTAGCAGCAGCACCAGACAAACATTTGTTGTCCAGAGAAGCATCCATCAACTTAGCCTTAATATCATCAGGCAGGAGTTGAAGCCGTAGCCCGGAATATCTCCTCAAAACCTAACCTGAAGCAGCAGACCTAGAAGAAGTACCTGCTGCATCATAGCTACACTTAATGGAATGGCAAGCCACCTGAGAAGAAGCCCCTAACAAAGACAATGCAGAAGTCTTCCCCTCAGAATCAGAAAGGTCAGAAATAACTTAACAAGCCTGGGAAAGGACAACTAAAACATATCTGGTCATATGAGTCTGGTAATTAACAGCCTGAAAGGCTAGTGTGGCTGAAGTATAAACCTTCTTACCCAGACTTTCCATGGTCCTCCTGTCCTTATCAGAAGTAAGAAGCTTAGTGGAGGACAGTAATTTGGAAGGCTTACCAGATGCCATGGAGACCTCTTAAGGGTCAGCAGATAGACACTTACAAAGGAATTTACGATCATCAGGCACTTTATAAAAATGATCTAGCTGCTTAGGAGCAGGGGGCTGAGAATCTGGAACCCAAGAAGCACAAGAAAAAGCATCCAGTAAACAGCCAAAACAAGAGAAACACCAGATGGTCTAGAAGACTCCATATGAAGAAGTTCACAATATCTCCTCTGCACTTCAGACATCTGGGAACAATCCCATTTAAAGAACTCCATCATCTTAGTAATAGTATCCCCAAAAGAAATCTCCTCAAAAGGAGATTCAAGACTGGTAGACTCCTCCTCTTCCTCAGCAATATACTCAAGAGGGGAAGGAATATGGGTAGAATAGGCCAAGGATTCCAAATCCTCTTCTTTAGAGGAATCCTGATCCCTAGATCTCTTGAGGGGAAGATGACCAAGGAGGAGCCAGAACAGAGACCCCTTGAGGAGGCTTCAAAGTCATAAGAGCATTAAACAAGCCCTGTCTAAAATTATGCCATTCACTTTCACGGTCCTTAGGAGCAGAAGAAATGTTTCATCTTTTGCTTCTTTTTTAAGAGGATGCCCACCTTAGGAAATGTTGAAGGCTCAGACGCTGGCCCTCAATAATAGTAGTCAGGACTTCCTCCCTCACCAGAATCTGAGGAACCCCTGTAGGCCCTCTGGTGATAATCAGCTGCGGATCCCCCTGTACATCCAAAATGAATGCCTGCAAGCCCACCAAGAATGTGCCAGCAGCCGGATCCATGCCGGCCTCCAAAACAGTAATGGGAGAGGAATCCAACCTAAGAACCAGGTGAACCTACAGGATTTCATCAGCCTCAAGAAAAACGTCCGATACAGGAGGTGCAGCCAAAGAATCCAACTTAAATTTTTTGGGGCTTCTTCTTCAAAGACGGCTGGACTCTCAGGCCAGAAAGTACCCTCCATAGCATCTTTCACTAAAAGTTTGAGACGCTGACTTTCCAAGTAAACAGCAAGGGATAAAAGCTGACTGTGCAAAGTGTTTGCATAAAGGCCTGGCAAATACTGCAGGACATATAATCTTGAGAAGCCCATAAATAAAACAAGCACTGCTCATAACGGTCTTTATGGGGAGTCGGTCTCCTACACTGGCATTTACCCTTCTTTCTGGATGACATGAAACTCCACAGCAAAACAAAAGCAACAAAATGAACAGCTAGGTGCACCAGCAATGACTTGGGCAATCAGACCGACGATCAAGAGATGGTGTTCAGACTAGCAGCAAAGAAGTTTTGAGGCTGGTATGTCTGGACATCACCTTTATGGCCTGTGTTATGCAAGGAGCATACGTGTGATGTAGAGCATACCTTAAGACAATCTAAAGGCTTTGGTATACTGGATGAACATTGTGCCACCCTTGGTAGGGGATCTCTCAAGTTATGAATACTGCAACAGTGAAATGAAAGGACATCTATAGGTTGATTTATCATCATTATTTTTTTACACTAAATATTAATCATGTTGCTGAATAATTTCTGAGGACTAATGTGTTAAGTCGGTCATCTTATAAGTCAAGGGTTAATGGCGTTTGTACTGTTTAATTCCATTTTAACATTTTAAAACCTATCAGTGAAGACATCTGGGTTAAAAAAAAAACACAAACAATAACTATACTTTTGATCAACCTATGATATGCAGAAAAAAATGAACTAATAAATAGGAATATTTCCATATGGTTTTCTCTGCTTAAACCTATGTACTTTTATGTACAGGAAAGATACAGTGTAACTGAGTAAAGCAAACTATGTTACCTCCACTGTTTTTCCCAGTTTACTATCGCTTTCTTTTTCAGATTTACTTTCCGTGCTTACTGATTCTGGATTTCCTTTATCCTTATCCAATTCTTCAACATCAGTTTCTGCAACATCTGCAGATGCCTTTGCAGTTGCTTCTCTCACCCAGTCATGGGCTCGTTTTCTGGCCTGAAGGAAATATAAACAATATTACTATATACCATTCATGTATCTGCAGAATTTGTAAGCAGAAATCACTGAAGTATGACTATATTTTAATTTTTCAATATAGAATGCTTGTAACTAAAAGGTTATGGGGCAGACTGAATATATATCAGTATCTTGAAAGTATAAGCATACATTACATATAAAAGTACAGAATGGCATGCATGTGTGTGTGTGTGTGTGTGTGTGTGTGTGTGTGTGTGTGTGTGTGTGTGTGTTTGTGTGTGTATGTGTATATATATATATATATATAGATATATATATATATATATATATATATATATATATATATATATATATATATTAATACTTGCATATTGTTCAAATCTGTTACAATCACAAATCTCAGAAGTCATTACAGTCACTCCACTAATAATAAATCTTCAAAATGATCAAAACCCTTTTGCAAACTACGTCTGGGTGATTTGGCATAATGGTTTAAGGTCTTTGTCTCAGAGATGCAAGATACAGGGTTTGATTTTGACCTTGGGTTATTGGATACGCTTAAATCGTCTTTATGGCAGTTAACCAAGTATCACCTATGAACCTTTTTACTGTAGAGTGTTAACTGTATGGATTCCACTGAGTCAATGGCCTATATTACAGAGGAAATAGTAGAGAAAGTACAGTTGTGTACACTTACCATAAATGTATATGTTTGAGTGTATTCACTGTTGCAGTCATCACCTGTGGGTTATCCCTGCTGTGGTAGCCCTCAGTCAGCCCGAATACCAGAGTCAATGTTTTTCTAATTAATTGTTTTTTCTTGCCCTAACCCATCAGAAGCACAAGGAAATAAGGTAAAGTGGTCCTGGTGGCTAAAAGCCACTGTGGGAAGCTTATGTCCTCCTTAGGGGTGGAAGAGGATATAAGGGGATGGAGGGAGGGAAACCAGGACAACAACAGTGAATACACTCAAACATCTACATTTATGGTGAGTGTACACAACTGTACTATGTTCTTCGTGTTTCACTGTTGCAGTCATCACCTGTGGGAGGATTCCTAAAACTGAGGAGAGGGGTGGAAGGATAGGTTAGAGCCCTAGGCATGGGTTAGCAGGCCCTGCCGAACCGCAGAGGCAAACCCTGCCCTAGACTTAGAAAAAAGAGGTAGGTGGTAATGCTTTGTAAAGGTATGGACAGAGGTCCAGGAGGCAGCTTCCAAGATGTCCTTGGTGGGGACTCCTCTGAGGAAGGCTGTGGAAGTGGAGGCTGCCCTAGTGGAATGGGTACAAATAGACTTGGGGGGGGGGTTCCCATGTAGTCTGCAGCAGAAATGGATACAGTGTGATATCCAACTGGAAATGATTTGCTTGGAAATGGGCATCCCCTCAGCCCCTGGGGCAAAGCTGACAAGCAGTTGGTCTGTTTTTCTGAAGGGTTTAGTACGGTCCAGATAGTATCTGAGTTGTCTGTGCATGTCTAGCAAGTGCAGAATTCTTTCCCCCTTGTTTTGACAGTTGGGAAAGAAGGTGGGTAGGTGTATGGCCTGGTTGAGGGCAACATCAGATACCACCTTGGGCATAAAGGAGGGGTTAGTCCTCAGGCAGGCCATGTCTGCATGGAAAATGATGAAGGACTCATCAGGCATGACTGCCTGAAGTTCTGAAACCCTTCTGGCTGAGGTGATAGCTAGTAGGAAGGCAGTCTTCCAGGAGAGGTATTTCAATTCTGTTGAAGCAGCAGGTTCGAAAGGAGATAAGGTTAGTTTTTCTAAAACATAATTCAGGTCCCAGGCTGGCGTGGGAGGCCTTCTGGGAGGTCTGATATTAGAAGTACCTGTGAGGAATTGTTTAATCAAAGGATGAAAGAAGAGGGTTAGGTCTGAATCGTAATGGGCTGAAATGGCTGTGGCATGGATTTTAATAGAAGAGAAAGATAGGCCACTTTTCAGTAACTCGGCTAGGTAATCCAAGATAAGAGGGATGGAAGGATATGAGGTACTGGCCCCTCTGGACTGGCTCCAGGAGCAGAATCTTTTCCATTTCCCTGCGTAAGATTTTCTGGTGCTGGGCCTTCTGGCCTCTGTGATAATGTCTAGGACCTGTTTGCTTAACAGGGACTCCTTGTTAGCTTTTAAAGTATAAGCCATGCTGAAAGATTGAGAGTCTGCAAGTCTGGGTGCAGTACCCCCCCCCTCAACACCTGGGTCAAGAAGTCTGAGATCAAGGGAAGCTGCTTAGGGGGCTGTAAATTCAGGCTGCGCAGTAAGGGGTACCAATGCTGTCTGGGCCAATCTGGAGCAATGAGGATGGCCTTTGGTCTCTCCTCCCTTATTTTGATCAGTACCTTGGGAATAAGAAGCAGAGGAGGGAACACGTACACAAAGAGGGAGTTCCAGGGGAAGGTCAAGGCATCCACCTTCCATGCTAGGAGGTGATACTCCCTGGTACAGAACATTTGTAGCTGGTGGCTGAGGTGCGAAGCAAAAAGATCCACCTCCGGAGATCCCCACTCCTGAGTGATTTGTAGAAAGATTTTCCTGTGGAGCTGCCATTCGTGGGGGTCCAGTAAGTTTCTGCTTAGGTGGTCTGCCAGGCTGTTGTTGACCCCTGGTAGGTATTGAGAAATTAGAGGTTCATGGCTAGCCTGCACAGAGGGTAAGATTGGGTCCCCACCATTTGTCGATATACCACATTACTGGGGTGTTGTCTGTTTTTATAAGGAGAACCCCTGGCCTGAGAAGGGGTTTGAAGGATGTCATAGCCTTTTGTACTGCCATAATTTCTTTCTGATTGATGTGTAAGGGAAGGTGATGGGCATCCCAAAGATGCTGTGTGCACCCACCTGCTAGATGAGCACCCCAAGCACTGTCTGAGGCGTCGGTGGTGATGCTCTGGCCGGCAGGGCACCAGGATGAAGGGAAGACCCTTGTTCTTGGCACAGGCCTCTGCCCACCAAAGAAACTCTGCCCATATACATGGGATCAGAGGGAGCGAGGTCTCTAGAGGCTGAGAGTGCTGACACCAAAGGTTCTTTAGATACCACTGAAGTTTTCTCATGTGAAGCCTGGTCAGAGGAATTAGAAGGATGCAAGATGCCATTTACCACAGGGCTTGCAGGAACTTCCTCACAGTGAGGTGGTTTCTGGAAGCCAGCTTGGTAAAGCAGAGAGGCAAGAAGCTCTGCTTTTCTGGGCACAGGAAGGCCATTTGGGAAGCTGTGTCTAGCAGAGCTCCCAGGAAAATGATCCTCCTGGTGGGAGTTTGCTTTGATTTATTCTCGTTGATGGTGAACCCTAGGGAAGTTAGGAGGGATTTGACAAAGAGAAAGTCCTGGAGCAGCTTTTCTTTGCACTCTGCCTGAATGAGGCAGTCGTCCAAGTAAGGATAAATCTGTATATTTCTCTGTCTGCAAAATGCTATGGCCTGGGCTAAGCATTTGGTGAATACTCTGAATGCAGTAGATAAGTCAAAGGGCAGCGCAGAGAACTGAAAGTGTTGTGATCCTGCTCTGAAGCACAGGAATTTCCTGCAGGATTCCCGTATGGGGATGTAAAGGTAGGCATCTTTTAGGTCTAGGGTCACTAGTCAGGCATGTTTGATCAGCATAGGCAGCAGCTGCTGCAAAGTTAGCATTTTGAATCTGGGGACCACCAGGGAGGTGTTCAGAATGGATAGACTGAGGATGGGGTGCCAAGTGCCCTCTCTTCTGGGAACAAGGAAAAGTCTGGAATAAAAGCATTTGCCTGTTTGATCTGAGGGGACAGGTTCTACTGCCCCCTGGGATATGACAGTTTGGACCTGTCTCAGTGCTTCTGCTCACTGATTTGGAGGTAAGTCTGGGTACCCTCTTAGAATTGGGAGTTCACTGAAGGAGAATTTGTATCCCTGAAAAATTATCTTTAAGACCCATTGGCCCTTTGTTACAGAAAGCCAATTTTCTTTGTAGACTAACAGCCTTCCTCCTAGTTTTTGGTGAGTAAAAGAAGGGCAGAGGGGGGAGGGGGAGTCATTGGGAGTTTTTGGCATAGAAGGGTGGCTTAGAACTCCCTGCCTTTGGGGCAGAAGTGGTCCACTGTTTGCTTCTGGCACTGGGATTGAGACCTGGATGGTCTGTACCTGCCGGGCTTAACTTGGCTTTGTCTGCTAGATGCAGGGAAGGACCAGTGCTTATAAGGAAAGTTCCTGCTGAACCTGGGAGGTTGAACCTGAAAGAAATCTTTTACTGTTTGCATAGATTTTGCTTTGTCTTCCATCTTTTTGAGCACCTCTTCTGCTTTTACTCCAAACAAGTGCTCAATATCCAGGGGTGCATCAATAAGTTTAGACTTGACATGCTCAGGGAGAGGTTGTTCCTTCAGCCATGCATGTCTCCTAATGACAGACCCTGACACTGCTGCCCTGCTAGAGGCTTCTAGGGAATCATATCCACAGTGTAAAGAGTGTTTGGCCACTTGACAAGCAGAGTGCAGTAAATCTGCTAACTCTTTTGAATTCGCACAGTCAGGAAAGGTAGAAATCTTTTGTCTTAACAGTTCCAAAGTGTGTTGCTGATATTTTAACATATGGAACTGACAACTGAGTGCTCTGATAGCTAAGGTTGCAGAGGTATATACTATTTTACCCCATCTGTCCACAGCTCTGGAATCCGTGTCAGAAGGAAAAGGATTCTTGGCAGAACTAGTCTTAGCTCCTTTATGTCCCTGTGTAATGACCTGCAGGATTTCTGTACAGGTATTTTTGAGAATCCGGTACTCTGAAATACATGTCAGGCTTACTGGGAGCAGGTGGGAGGATGTCAGGGGTTAAGCTGGATTCATGGAAAACATCATCCATCACTTCTAAAATAGGGGGTGGGGGTGGCCAGGGTTCTTTGCTGGAGCAGGTCCAGAAACTCTCTAAGTCTTTTTTTAGACTGGGGGAAGTCCTGAGATTCCCAATGGAAATGTTCCCTGAGGGTGTGAAGGATTTCCCCAAAGAAAAGGTCCTCTGGAGGGAAGCCAGAAGGGATGGATTCCTCTACATCTGAATCCTCATAAGCAGTCAGAGATTGCTGTTCCTCTTCAACATCTGAATAGTCAGATTCCTCAGAATCCTGTTCTGTCATAATTTCTAGAGAAGGGTGCCTTTTCCTTTTAGAAGTTGTGGCTTAACTACCCCGGTTAAGGGAGATGAGATCTTCTGCCACTTTAAGCATTTTGTGCTTGGCATGGTGGAGCAGGTGCAAGATGGTGGCTAGAAGCAGATTTTCTAGGAGTGACCTGACTTCTAGGCCTGACAGAATCTGTCTGTCTGAGAGAAATGGTAGCTAGATGAGATGTTTTTTGTCTAGATTCGGTAGTGTGAAAGGCCTCCTCAGAAGCCGGTGCCAGCGTTGCAGCTCCGGACCCAACTGAGGCAGAGACAGCCAAAAGCTTGGAAGACTAAGAAGATTTCTGCTGCATACCAGACTCAGAAAGGGTCTCGGTAGAGGCCTCCTGTGTAGATATCGAATTGGGCAACAGGGGCTGCGAAAGCACCTCACTGAAGTCTGGAGAACTGACTACCTGCTTAGGTGTAGAGTCATCGCAAGGCTTAGCTTTGTGTGGTCTGTCTCTATCTTTATCTCTGCGTTTTTTCGGAATGTCCACAGATTGTTGGCTGACGGATGCCATATCCGAATGCGAAGATGGAACACGAAAATAACTGTCTACAATAAGAGCTCTACAGTGAATGATTCTCGCATTAAAGAGAGCACAGAACCGACAACGGGGGACGTCATGGTCTGGGCCTAAACAAGTGATGCAGTAAGAATGGAAGCCTATGTGTGGGATTTGCTTTCCAAAGGTGAGACAACCGTTAACTTTTTCAGACATTCGTTAGTGCAAGAAAAAAGGGTCCCCAACGGGGTACTTAGCTTTAGAAGTTTTCAGCTGCAATTCAAACTCTGGTAGCGACCAACTGGCACTCGTGCGAACTGCTTCTGCTACGGGCTCCACAGCAAGAAAGACTGGTGTAATGATGTTG
>NC_056729.1:1472532347-1472547347 GCF_019279795.1 Protopterus annectens
AAAGACAGAAGTGAGATTTTAGTGAAAGGCTTTCTGTAAAAGCTAGTACAAGTTTAGTTATGGATATAATCCAAATAATTAGCAGAGAAGACGACAAAGGGCACAGTAAAAGATATTTGAAATCTAATATAATTAAAAATAAAACTGGTTAAGCTCATTCATCTCACCTCTCCATTATACCCAACAATCATCTAATAATGATCAATTTCAACAATTTTGCTAAGCTTCTGGTGTCATTCAAAGGGGAACCAGTGTCTGTCAACCTGGGACAACATGCTAGACAAGCCGCATTGCTTCGCAAGAGACTGCTTGCACCTGTCACCCCTAGGCTTTTGAACACTGGCCAAGGCTCTTGCTGCCCCCATAGTGCCTTTTCTAGGCAAGCTGCCCCCATAGTGCCTTTTTTAGGCAAGGCTCAGAAGTCAAACCCACCTCTGTAAACAGCACAATTAACAAAAAACTGACAGTTATGCTACTCGACGCCAGGAGTTTAAATCTCAAAATACACGCGCTTGAATCACTCCTCAGTATGGAGAACGTTGACATCTGTGCAGTAACGGAAACCTGGTTCAAGGCTCCAGAGAGCACCCCAGCACTACTGGGCTACAACTCGGACCACACGTTTCGGCCACAGAACACGGACCGAAACACAAAAGGAGAGGGTGTATCCATATTCATCAAGGATACCTACACCTCCAAGTTAGTGGCGCAGCATGATACCTCTGAGATCATCCATGTGCAACTAATATCGGGCAAATCTGCAATGCAAATTATGGCCTGCTACAGATCACCCTCCATGAACCAGGACCACCACTCCACCTTTCTGGAGACACTGGAAAACATGAAGGTCCTACCGAACACCCTGATATTGGGCGATTTCAATTACCCTACCATTAACTGGGAAAACTACTCGAGTACAAACTCCCAGGCACAGCGCTTCCTGGAATTCATCAACTCAAACGCCCTGGATCAGCTGGTAAACTCCCCTACCAAAGGTGAAAACATATTGGAGCTGGTCATCACAAACATGGGCGACAGGTGTTCCACACCAGAAGTCAACCAGTCACTGGTTAGATCAGACCATAAACTAATCACTCTGGATGTCCACACCCCACCACCACCCCCAACTAAGGAAACCAGAGTAAAAAACTTTCCTAAAGCAAACTTCACCTTACTTAAGACAGAGGCAGTAAGTTTCACAGCCCCCACGCTAAAGGATAACGCTGCCCAAGATGCAGAAACCTTTACAAATGCACTCTATGAGCACCTACAAGGATACATGGATCATGCCATCCCTAGCAAAACCAAGACTCACTCCTCTAAGAGAAGGAAACCAGTCTGGTGGACCCCTGCCATAAACAGGCTATACAATAGAAGGAGGAATCTAGTTCAGAAAAAAAGCAAATCGCAAGAAGGAAAGACATTCCTGATCAGTATCAGTAAGAAACTAAAGTCCCTTATAAAATCATCCAAGGCTAACTTCGAAAGAAAAATAGCCAAGGATTCAAAAGACAACCACAAACCCTTCTTTAGCTATGTTAAGAATCTAAGTGGCAACTTGCAGATATGCACTGATCTAGTGCAAAATAGCACAGAATATACTGAACCTACTGATATTGCCAACATCCTGGCAGATAGATTCAGTGCAAACTTCACCCCCCTCTCACTCCCAAAAGGGCCCACAACAATACCGGAAGAGTGTAGTCTCCCAGAAATCACAGCTGCACAGGTGAAAATATCCCTTTCAAAAGCCAAAAACACAGCGTCAAGGGGGCCAGATGGTGTCCCAGTCTGCGTCTTGCACGAACTACAGAATGAACTAACCCCCAACCTAAACACGCTGTTCAACCTCAGCCTCTCCACAGGCTACGTGCCCATAGAATGGTGCACAGCAATGGATATTCCACTCCACAAAGGAGGGGCCACAACTGACCCTGGTAACTATTGCCCTATAAGCCTGACTATCCTGGTCTGCAAGGCTATGGAGCGCATCATCATGTAACTCATTAACAAAGACATTGGGAACCTCCAAATCCTTGACCTGACCCAGTTTGGCTTTTTTAAGGGAAGATCATGCCTACTAAACCTGGTTGACTTCTTCAAGACAGTCACCAAGGCCATAGACGAGGAAAAGGTTGTTCACACAGCCTACCTTGACCTCGCCAAGGCTTTCGACACCATTCCCCACTCGGGTATTACAGAAAAACTCACCAGCCTCAACATAAACCCCTACGTCACGAGATGGGTTGCCAACTGGCTTACAGACAGAACTCACACGGTATGAATAGCGGGCTCCAGGTCCGACTCTAAACCAGTCACAAGTGGTGTCCCACAAGGCTCGGTCCTGGGACCCCTACTGTTCGGCATATACTTCTCAGAAGTACAGGCAAACACAGGAGGACTATGGCTAACTAAGTTCGCAGATGACTGCAAACTGGGAGCCATAATGGACTCTCCAGCTGACAGAGACATCCTCCAAAAGGGCCTTAATGAGACGGACACCTGGCATCAAAGTCATGGCCTCAAGCTAAATGCCAAAAAATGCATAGTCATCCCATTTGGGAAAAAACAAACACCCACAAATTACCACATAGGTGGCAGCCCCCTTAATACAGAAGAGGTAATAGGAGATCTGGGGACCCAGGTAGATAGTAATCTCTCCATTGACAATCATATTGCCAAAGTAGTTAGGAAATCCTTCTATGTGGCCCATCTAATTACTAAAGGGTTCGCATCTAGAAATAAAAAGGTTATAGTGCCCCTCTACTCATCACTCATCAGACCCATCATACAGTACAATGCCCCATTTGGGATGTACCTCACAAGACACTTCCAACAGCTGGAGAGACCACAAAGGTACCTCACCAAGAGGATTACTGGCCTCAAACATATGTATTATGCAGTCCGACTGAAAAAACTCCGGCTGTACTCAGTGGCATATCGCTTACTCAGAGGTGATCTCTGCCTGACTTACAAAACCATGTCCAACTCAAAATTGATGGGCATGCTCCACCTAAAGAAATCCAAGTCACTGTGAGCCACATGCTCTAGTGAGCTAAACCTTGCCACAGCAATAAATAGAAAATGCTGGAGGGATAGATTCCTGTCACAGAGACTCCCCATGCTTTGGAACAAAAGTCCAAACTACATTAGGCAGAGCACCTCACTAACACTCTTCAAGAGAAACCTTGACGAGTGGATGGGTAACAGAAAATACACCCCTGGGATCACTTCATTGGCTCTGCTTGACAGAGGAGCAGTTAATTAATCAATGGGGCATTGAAAGCCGACACACTCTGGCTAGGCTTATAAATGCCCTCAGGCAGATAGCCTAGTACCTACCTATAAAATAATACCACAGTTCAATTTTGTGTAAAAAAAAAAAAAAAAGTGTTTTTTTTTTTTTTTTGCATCATAGATGTGTACTTTTTCAAAAAAAAGGGTCAGGCCACTCAAGCCAGGGTTGAGTTTTAAAAGCCCTTCCAAATATGAGTTCACATTTGAAAGGAAGATAATGTGTCATACTGCTTAATATGCAGTGGGTAAGGTGTGGGGAAGCAATGTGTAATGAACCTATCTCTCCATTTTATTTTATTTATGTTCCGGTGAAGCTATAGATCGCTTCTTCTAGTACTTCTGGACTATTCAATTAAAGGATATACAAAAGCTTCAAATCCACTGGTCCCCTAATGGTTCGGAAGGCAAGACATAGATCTCCACTTATGAGTCTCTAAGATACTGAATAAAGGGATGGTACTTCCTGTCTTGTCTGGTAGCTTAGGGTTTTTAAGCAAGTAATCTTCATAGTTAGGAACCACTGGATTTTTTCTTATTGTCGGATATGTCTAGTGAGGTACATCCTAATGGGGAACTTGTATTCAATAACTGGCCTAATTAATGCTGAAAATAATGGTACAACAACCTCTTCTGAATATGAAAAGATATCCCTTCGGTGGCTGCTCTGGTAGAGTATAGGGATAAAGCAGCTCAACATATGTTGACAAATACTGGAGGCAGGGAAAGGGAAGTTAGAAGGCATATACCCCCCCCCCACACCCCTAATGGAAGCACAAAAGGCAAGGCCCCAGGGCATCCTTAGGATCCATGACTATCCCCAGAACTAATGGAATAAGTCCATGGGGTAGAAAGTTGTCTGGTAGACCCACTGTGGGTGTGGATGTGAGGTACTGGGGGTCCAGGCTAGTAGGATTTAGGTCTGAGGGGACCACAAAAAAACATATATCCTTGCCAATCCGCTGCACTAAGCAGAAGGACTTCCTGACTACTGACAATACATGATGACCAAAGGAGAGGGAATTATCAACCCAAGCACAAGGTTTCTAACACCATTCTCATTTTGATGTCGGATACTGTCTATACTGTCGATGCTGTTTGCTGGGGCGAGGTATAGTTTACCAAATATGGCAAAGTTACACTTTTTAGCATTTAATTTAAGCCCACACCACGTGTTTACAACTGTACATTTTTATTGCAAGGGTTTAGATATCAAAAGCGACTTAGGTTCATAGGTTCATAGGTAGGTACTAGGCTATCTGCCCGAAGGCATTTATAAGCCTAGCCGGAATGTGTTGGCTATCGCCGCCCCCTTAGATTAGTTCCCTGTGCCTCTGTCCAGCACAGCCATTGAAGTGATCCCTGGGGTAAATTTTCTGTTTCCCATCCACTCGTCAAGGTTTCTCTTGAAGAGGGTTAGTGAAGAGCTCTGCCTAATATAGACTAGAATCTTGTTCCAGAGCATGGGAAGTCTCTGGGACAGGAATCTATCCCTCCAGCACGTCCTATTTATTGTTGTGGTGAGGTTTAGATCCCTGGAGCATGTGGCTCGAGGGGTTTTCTTTAGGTGGAGCATGTCCATCAATTCTGGGTTGGACATGGCCTTGTATGTCATGCAGAGATCACCTCTGAGTAGGCGGTATGCAACCGAGTACAGCTGGAGCTTCTTCAGTCCAGCTGCATAGGGCATCTGCTTGAGGCCAGTGATCCTCTTGGTGAGGAACGTCTGTGGCTTATCCAGTTATTGCAGGTGTCTTGTAAGGTACATCCCAAATGGGGCACTGTACTCTATGATGGGTCTGATGAGTGATGAGTAGAGGGGCCCAACGACCTCTTTTGATCTGGACGCAAACCCTTTTGTGATTAGGTGGGTCACATAGAAGGATTTTCTAACCACTTTGGCAATGTGATTATCAAAGGAGAGGTTACTATCTACTTGGGTCCCCAGATCCCTTATTGCTTCTTCCATATTTAGGGGACTACCACCTATGTGGTAGTTTGTGGGTACTTTGTTTTTTCCAAAGGAGATGACAATGCACTTTTTGGCATTTAGCTTGAGACCATGGTTTTGACACCAGGTATCTGTCTCAGTGAGACCCTTTTGGAGGATGTCTGAGTCAGCTGGAGAGTTAATTATAGCCCCTAGTTTGCAGTCATCTGAGAAAATGGTGAGCCATAGTCCTCCTGTACTTACCTGTACCTCTGAGAAGTATATGTCGAACATGAGGGGTCCTAGGACTGAGCCCTGGGGAATGCCACTTGTAACCGGTTTAGAGACAGACCTAGCTCCTGCAACTCTTACCATGTGGGTTCTGTCCGTGAGCCAGTTGGCAACCCATCTCGTGACGTAGGAGTTTATGTTCAGGCTGGTGAGCTTGTCTATAATACATGAGTGTGGAATGGTGTTGAAGGCCTTTGTGAGGTCTAGGTAGGCTGTGTGTACCACCTTTCCATCGTCTATAGCCTTGGTAACTATCTCAAAGAAGTCCACCAGGTTTAGGAGGCATGATCTGCCCTTAACAAAGCTGAACTGGGTTGGGTCCAGTGTTTGGAGGTTTCCAATGTCTCTGTTAATGAGATCCATGATGATGCACTCCATAGCTTTGCAGACCAAGCTACGATAGTTCCCAGGGTCCGTTGTGGCTCCACCTTTGTGGAGCGGAATAACTGTTGCTGTGCGCCACTCTGTGGGCACGTAGCCTGTGGAGAGGCTGAGTTTAAACAGTGTGTTTAGGTGAGCGGTTAGTTCATCTTTCAGCAGGTGTAGGACGCAGCCTGGGACACCGTCCCGTCCCATTGATGTTGTGTTTTTAGCTTTGGAGAGGGCTGTTTTAACCTGAATGTCTGTGATTTCAGGGGCACTACATTCTTCTAGTATAGTTATGGGCCCTTTTGGGGGTGAGAGGGGGGTGAAGTTTACACTAAACCTGTCTGCCAGGATGTTGGCTATATCGGTCGATTCAGTGTATTTTGTGCCATTCTGCACTAACTCCGAGCAGATCTGAGAATTGCCACTTAGTTTCTTGACATAGCTAAAGAATGCCTTGTGGTTATCTTTGGAATCCATGGCAATTTTTCTTTCGAAGCTAGCCTTGGATGATTTTATGGGGGAACGTAGTTTCTTGCTGATACTGATCAGGGATGTCTTCCCTTCTTGGGATTTTATTCTTTTCTGTACTAGTTTCCTCCTTCTATTGCACAGCTTGTTTATGGCAGGGGTCCACCAGACTGGTTTCCTTTTCTTGGAGGAGTGAGTCTTTGTTTTGTTTGGGATGGCACGATCTATGCATTTTTGTAGGTGCCCGTAGAGTGCATTAGTGAAGGATTTTGCAGCTTGGACAGCATTATCCTTTAGCATGGGGGCTTTGAAACTTCCCACTTTGGTCTTAAGTAACGTGAAGTTTGCTTTTGAAACATTTTTCACAGTGGTTTCTTTGACCGGGGGTGGTGGCGGAATGTGGATATCCAGAGTGATTAGTTTATGGTCAGATCTAATCAGCGAGGAGTTGACATCCGGTGTGGAACACCGGTCGCCCATGTTGGTGATAACCTGGTCCAATATGTTATCACCTCTGGTGGGGGTGTTAACCAGTTGATCCAGGGCGTTTGAGTTTATAAATTCTAGGAAATGTTGGGCCAGGGAGTTCATACTTGAGTAGTTCTCCCAGTTAATGTTTGGATAATTGAAATCACCCAATATCAGGGTGTTTGGTAGGATCTTTATGTTTCCCAGTGTTTCCAGGAATGCAGAGTGGGGGTCCTGAGACATGGTGGGTGATCTGTAGCAAGCTATAATTTGAATAGCAGTTTTGCCTGTTGTTAGTTGCACGTGGATGATCTCTGAAGCATCGTGCTGTGCCACTGGATCCCCTTTGAATGACACCACAAGCTTAGCCAACTGTTGAAATTGATAATTTTTTCTCTATACCGTGGTATCATTCTTGGCGAGGGCATGATGCTACTCAGCGTCAGGGTCACACCAGCCTGGGCTACGTGATCAGAGAGCTACTCCATGTCTCTTTTCATGTAGTCCAGGGAGGTACGTTTCAGGTCATTCACACCAACATGGACAATGACAGAGTCATATTTGTACTTGTTCTGGAGTGACCTGAGTGCTTGTGTTATGTGGCGGATCCTGGCACTGGACACGCAACTAACAGTAACCTTCTCCTTGTTCAGCCTAGTGAGTGGGACGTCAGTGTGCCTGACTATAGAGTCAACTATTACTAGTGTGTTGGGTATGTTATTTTGCCTTAAGGGCTGTGATTGTGTCACACTGGTTTTGTGAAGTATGTGTTTCATGGTTTGTGTTGGGGGTGGAGGTTGCTTGGATGTCTGCTTTGGAGGTCTCTGTTGCTTTTGCAGATTTTTATTTAGAGCCTCCGAGTATGTTTTTGTGTATTTATGTGTGTTTTTTGCCAGTGCTGGTTTTATAGGTCTATGTGAGACTGCTGGTGTGATGCAAGTAATTCCCTTCTCCTCTTCACTGCATGGTCCAGTCTTGGGTTGAGAGAGCTTAAACTCCAGTTTGGCTGTATAATTGCATCTCTCGCATGTATTAGTGTTTGGTGGAAGGAGGAGAGGGTTGTCTGTGTGCATGAGGCAATTGCAACATTGCCTCAAAATGCCCAGATTCACCAGTTGGACTGGAGAGTACACCTGAAACTGCCCTTTAGACATGCCTGGATAGGTACAGTGAACTGTTTTACTGATTGGCTGGTAAGGTCGAATAGAGAGCCTTGTCCTTCTCTACAGTAAAGGGGGGGGGTCTAGTGCTAAGGTTTATTAGTGCTTGCTATGAGTTTTGGGCAAATGCAGGGATGAGAAGTGAATGATTTGAGTGCTTAAGTTGAAAGTTTGTCTAGTTCCAAGGGAAAAATTGAAGAGTACACTTTGTGGAGCCGGGAATACTTATACCCTAGCTAACCGGCGCTGCCCGGCGTACTAAACCACGCAAATGCGGGTTTTATAGCAGGGAAATGAAAGAGATAGAAATTAGCCCAAAATGGCCAATAAATTACTAATTTCTGGGCTGAAACCACTCCTCCAGGGACAGATAGGCTGCTCAAAGCTCCCTCTCTCACAGTGAACAGAGAAACTTCCTTCTATCCAAGTAAGGTATGGGCAAACACAGAAACTTGTAACACATCCCTGAAGTCAGCACTAACCTGAAAACTGGTCTAAACTAGCTTAGAAGGGGGGGGGGGGGAGACAAGTATTTTTTTTTTGTTTTTTGTTTTTTTTTCTTCAGAAAATAAAGCAGATACAATAAAAAAAACACTTTAAATGCACTGAAATGGCTATCAGACTTGAGTGCGTAGCCTACAACAGTTAAACAGGTAATTTAAACACAGAAACAACTTTGTTAAAATGCAAGCAGTAAAATAAGTACAATATGTAGCTGAAACAAGCTTTTTAAATCACAGAAACTCTAGAAAATTGACGTTTTAGGCAAAATTAGCTAAAGGCAGCAAGAAAATGCAGAAAAATGATACGTAATCACTCCAAAGTCTCTCTTTTGTCTCTCTGCTGCTGTAGAACTCTGTAGAGCAACAGGCAGGAGCTTGCTGAGCTGTATACACTTGACAATGACTTTCAGTTTACAACCTGGCGCAGAAGGGTACTAGGGACCTGTGATTATAGATGGCTGTTATTCTTTATAAACAATTAAATATTTGAAAAAAAGAAAACAAAAATAAACTTTATAAAATTAAGTATAAGAAAAATTGGAATTTAGATGCAGTCTTATTAAGGGTATGTGGAAGGGGTAGTTAACTGTTACAGTGGCTTCTCAATGATTACTGTTGTGGTATGTATTCTTACATATAACTGTTCTATCTCCCTTTGGAAAGGTTGTTGTTAGTAAATAACATCTGTGAAGAATCCCAAATAATACTGTCCATGGCCAAGGAAGGTGGAAAGTTATTGTATCACCTGAATCAAAGCCCGCCCTATTCCTGGACTGAGAATCCAACTTACACAGTAGAGTATGCATTAGCTTCTAAACTGTTTTGTACAGTAAATTTCAAAAATATGCTGCTTTATCTTGTTGAATCCCAAGATGAAAGTGCTCTCACTGTACCCTGTATATGTTTACTATTTTATCAAAACAAAAGAAAATGCAGTTGCGTGACCATTTAGACTGCATTGGTTTATTGACTGGTATTTTTTCCTTTCATGACTGAAACAAGCAGTTGCTCAGTTTCCCAGACTTTTTTTTTCTTCTAGTACTATTTCTGAGTTGTTTGTATATATTCAGCAAATGCAATACTTGAATCATTTTGGTAGTCGTCATAAAAGGATAGCAGTTGACTCAACTGATTAAGATGCACTATTAACACTATTATAAGCATTAAAAAATGATTATTCTTAATGTAAACTCTTTACATGTAACAGCTTAGCACTTAAATAATTTGCTGGATTAACAGCAACTGTGAAAAGTGCCTTCAAGACAAGCTATTTTAACTTTACTCTTTCTGGAAGCTCAGGAGGTAAAATCAGTTTCTCCAACATAAGGTTCAAATGTCATGAGGGAGAAATGTACCATTTTTGAGGCAAAGATTGAAACTCCTTTATAAAAAATGTACAGAAAGCTGAGAAAAAGTTGACAAACAAGTATTCATTTATTTATACAGTTAATTAATTTTGGCTAGCTAACAGTCATAACTACAGCTTTTCACCATATATTTAAGCTGGATTGTTGACTTTTGAACTTATTTGTAAAAAATTGCATATCATGTTTAGAAATTAAAAGTGCCTTCTATAATGCCTACCTATGACAGTTTTCATATTTCATTGCATTTTTAAGTGTGTCTTTCAAAGATCTTTTCTCCTTAGCTGATGCTGAAAAGAGGCATCTGATTATGTTCAGTCAGCCTATCCCAATTATCAATGGAAATAGACAAACAAAAATACTATTTAAAAAGAAAACAAAAACTGTTTCTCCCAAAACATCTTCATGATTGCATATTCTTCACTATAAAATAACCTGTCTACTCCATGAGGTTAAAAAAAATCAGTTTATGAGTCAGCAAGTTCACCCTTATACTCCCAATGGACTTCATCAAACTAATTTTTATTATGTTTTGTAAACTGGATTAACCCACTGAACCAGGACCACTTTTAGAGGCAACCTAAGAGGAAAAGCCCTCGGATACAATTCAGTTTGCACTTGCTAATAATACACACAATTTCTAACATGTAGAAAAGTGTAAGGTTATATAATTGCCAGCCTGGGGACATCAATTACACACATATAAAGTCAACAAAATGCAGACACTTACATTTTTACATTAGCTACTTCAGTATATTGCACATATAACTGCAGTTGTTAACTCCATTTAAGAGGAATAATAAGAGGATATGTATAGGATGCAAAATGGACTTTAATGGATCTCTATCATACACCAGAATCAATCAAATAATAATTTAGAGTGTACTAGTCTTGTGATGGAACAAAATAAGGAATCCAATCCTTGCAACAAAGTCCAAGAAACAAACCTCTTCCATTTTTGAAAGTAATATTTTGATACATAATGACTCTCTGCCTATAGGTTCATACATTCATAAGTTGTTACTAGGCATGCAGTCCAGGAGAACATTATGGCATCTAGCCCAAATTCTCAGTTGCCCCAAAGCGCTGTCTGGTTAAGTGACTTGCACAAGGTCACAAAGTAGGAAAATGAAGGTGGAAAGGTTCAACCCCTGTACCTTTGGTACAGTAAGGAGCTCATTAACACGTCAGACCTTTAGTCTTCTGCATTAACTGCCAGATCTAATACAACTTTTGAGAAGAAAAAAAAGGAGTTGCTATTAGGAGTCAAAATTCTATATTAGGAGTCAAAATTCTATCTCTGAAGCTGTCAAATTCAGAGTTCTGAGAAATGGGATGTAATACCTTGCCAGTGGCCATATTTATTTGTGTAGAGATAATGGTCCAACAGGTGAGTGACCAGGTTCATTAGGAAAAAATACCATACCTACCTTGTCTGAGAAGGCACTATCAGAATTAGAATAAATGTGTCTTATTTTGCTTTGATTAGCACTTTCTGAACCAAAGGTAAAAAGGAAGGAAGGCATAGATTAAAATCTGACACCATCTGAAGAAAAAACATCTATCTTTCAGACTTCTGCTTGGAGAACAAGAGAAAAACAGGACTTGCCCTCCTAACCATTTTGATGTACAGTAAATGGGCTTATCTCTCCATGACCCACATTTGTATGGTTTCTTGAAAGATACATGAATGAAGGTTTCACGTACGAACCAATGTTACCTTTCTGGTCAGGCCATCTCACAACTGTTTTTGTAAACCTGGAACACTGACTACGCAAAAAAAGAAGTTATATCTTACCATAACGTTCCATCTGTGTTGTTGATCTTCTTTCATTCATCACTGATGGGTTTGGTTCCGAGACCTCAGAACCGAGTTGGCTTAATACCAAGCTTGCGCCAGCCAAAAACTCTCGAGCTAAGCTTTTACCCACAGTGCCCTTCTCCCTGTTACCTCAGATCGAGCTTGCCCATGTCGAACAAGTAAAGCAGAGGCCATTTCTGTGCAAATGCCCTAAGCCACCACTTGGACCCAAAGTATCCCCCAGGAGCCTTTGGCGGGGGAAGGAGGGTGGGAAGTAATGAATGAAAGAAGATGAACAACACAGATGGAATGTTATGGTAAGACATAACTTCTTTATCTGATGTTGTTAATCTTCTTTCCATTCATCACTGATGGGACAGCATCCCCAGCTACCTTGTGTTCCTTGGGGCGGCCCTTATGGAAGAATGTTCCTCAGCACCATTGAGCCGAAGGCAGCTCTCCGCCTAGAGACCACATCCAATTTGTAATTAATGATAAAAATGTGGGGTTTAGCCCAAGTAGCTGCTGCACAGATATCATCCATAGAAGCTCTGAAATGGAAGGCTACAGATGTTGCCATAGATCTAGTAAAATGGGATTTGACATTCTGTGGCATAGGTTCTTCTGCAAGTGAATAAATGTAGCGTATGCAGTCCCGTAACCATATTGATAAGGTGACCTTGGAGACAGGATTTCCCATTCTAGGCCCAGAGAAGGAAATGAACAGCTGGTCAGTTTTACATATTGCTTTGGCCCTGTCTGAATAAAATCTCAATTGTCTGTGCACATCCAAGGAATGTAGGCAGTATTCCCCTCTATTAGAAAACTTTGGGAAAAATACTGGCAAATCAATGGTCTGATTGATGGAAAGTCTGAAACAACTTTGGGGAGGAAAGATGGGTTTGTCCAGAGCAATACTCTGTCCTTGTGGAAGATTACATACGGCCTTTTGGTGCATAATGCCTGAAGTTCAGAAATTCGTCTGGCTGACATGATCGTTACCAGGAAAAGAGACTTCCACGACAAGAATTTGAGATCACACTTTGCTGCAGGCTCAAATGGAGGTTGAGTTAAAGACTGGAGAACTAGTGTGAGGTTCCATGGCTCTATAGGTTGTCTGATTGGAGGTCTAATGTGGGAGACCCCTTTGAGAAAAGATTTGCATAACCAAAGTGAGATGAGGGAAGAACCACCCAACCTATTATGATAGTTTGAGATAGCTGCCAGATGATGGTAGAAGCTGTGGCTCCATCTTCGAAAAATTTAGATAGGTATTGTAAAACTGCTGTGACTGGAGCTGAATATGGATCTAGCATCTTTTCCATTACCAAATAGTGAACCTTTTCCATTTGTCTAGATATAGTCTTCTGGTGGATAGTTTATGACAGGCCAGGATAATGTCACGAACAAGTGAGGAGAGGTCATCCTGCTTGGCGATTAACGAAAGTGGAGTAACCAAGCTGTCAGCTTGAGACTGGATACGTTCAGGTGACCCAACCCTTGTGGGTGAAAGATTAGGTCTGGAAGAAGGTCCAGAATCCACGGTTGACATAACAGATGAGGCCGAAGGAAGGGGAACCAGACTTGTCGAGGCCAAAAGGGGGCTATGAGGATCACTTTGGATTTCAACCGAATAGCTTTCTTTATGAATTGGGGTATCAGAGGAATGGGGGGATAGGCATAAAGAAGTCCCGTGAGTCAATCGTGAATCAGAGAGTCCCTTGGGGACTGCCCCTTTGGGGGGAATAGGGCAAAATAGCTGCAGCATTTGTTGTCTGATGGGGAGGCGAATAGTTCGCAGCAAGACTGGCCCCAATGGCTGAAAATTTCTACTGCTATGTCGAGATTGAGGGACCACTCGTGAGGCAGGAGAATACACCTGCTCAACTTGTCTGCAATCACGTTGGAAATCCCCAGGATATGCAATGCTATTAGAAAGAGGTTGGAAGCTATCGCCTGCCAAATTCTCATGTCTTCTCGACACAGGATTTGGTTCCTCCTTGCTTGTTGATATACCAGACTACTGACATGTTGTCTGACTGAATTGCAATTGTTCCAGAAAGAAGAACACGTTGGAATGCTTGCAATGCTAACAACACCGCTCTCAGTTCTAGAATGCTGATATGCAGGCTGGCCTCCAACGTGGGCCATGCGCCTTGGACTGTCTTTCCCTGGAAATGCCCCACCACCACCCTATTAGGGAAGCATCCGTGGTCACAATGGCTTTGGGTTGGGGGGCTGGAATGGGCGGCTCCAAAGTTCTGTGTTTGGCCTCATCCAACAAAGAAGGTACTGCTTGCAAGAACTGGCTATCTGAATTTTAAAGCATAGAGGATGATAATTCAGAAACCATTGAGAGAGTAGAAGCCATTGAAGTATTTGCATATGGAGTTTCGTAAGAGGCACTATTGGTATGGAAGCTGCCATGGATCCTAAACTCTGAAGAACTTCTCTCACTGAGACTTTGTCCTGACAGAGTATCACCCAAAGATTGAGTCTCAGTCTCTAAAGTCTGTGAGCCAGGAGCACCACCAGACAAGAGCAGGTGTCAAAGCCTGCTCCAATGAATTCTATGTTCTGAACTGGAGCAAGATTGGATTTCTCCTAGTTTACAGTTATCCCGAAAAGTTTTGCCAGGGAAAGTGTATTGCAGGGCTGTTACCAGAAGATGCTTGGTGGGGGCGGTGAGTAGCCAATTGTCTAAATACAGAAACACCCAGAATCCTTGCACTCTCAAGTGAGCTGTAACCACTGCCATGCACTTTGTGAACACTCTGGGGGCTGTAGAGAGTCTGAACGGCATGGCACAAAACTGACAATGAATGGCTCCTAGCCAGAAGAGAAGTAGACTCTTGGAGTGTTTGTCCATTTTGCTATGGTAATGTGTGTCCCGCAGATCTATCGAGTACATCCAATTGCCTTCCCTTAGAAAACGAAGAATGGACTGAACTGCGACCATCCGGAATTTGGTTTGGTCAAAAGAGTTGTTCAAATTGCTGAGATCCAGAATAGGTCTCCAGTCCCCTGTCTTTTCTGGCACCAAAAAGAATCTTGAGTAAAATCCGGATCCGCATTGGTCTGGTGGGACTAATTGGATGACTCTTTTTTGATACAGCTTGTTTATTTCTGCAGCTGCTTCTTCCCTTTGACTGGGTGGAGTGTCGGGAAGTTTTGATGGAAGTTTTGGATAAGCGATGACGTGAATGGTGCAACCTCTGATTATGATCTTCTGTACACAATAATCGGTGGTTACTGAATGCCAAGCAGCTTGGTGCATAGAGAGAAATGACCACTGATTGCTTCCAGAGGAAAGCAATCGGACCGCTCCTCAGGAGCGCTGATAAGGCTGCCC